>NC_142770.1:6429188-6583563 GCF_988280905.1 Pimephales promelas | reverse complement strand
TAAGAAAGAACGTCATTTTTTCCAAGGTATTTGTTTTGTAGGCCCACCTCACGATGTCAACTGGTTTTCAAACCGCAGCTCACGGCTATTCCCGGACAGTGCTAACAAAAACGGCGACACCTGCAATGATAAAGGGAACATTACAGTTGCTTTCAAAACAGGTTTCAGTATCTAAAAGTAGATAAACAGACATCACAGTAACCGCCTTTCTGATGCAAATTGCTAAGTACGCACAGTTTGGCTGACAGACTGCCAATAGCCACATTAAAATTATGTCGAGTCATTCCTGGCAGAGATGCAATTGATCCACAAGCTCTTTACTGAAATCCAGTGCGAATTAAAAAAGTGCAGACTCAGGGCTCAAGTAAATGAGCGTAATACCTACCTGTGTGACTCTGAATGCACATGCCTCATTTTGATATGATCCCAGTAATGTTAATGCACTCCATAATTTCACCAGGCCACTGAGATTAAGAAACAACAGAATATTCAAAATGAACATCATTAGATACACAAAATGAGTGGGACAAATCCATAAGTGTTTATTCATTTCAGATAAAAAAAAAAAATCGTATGTAAAATGGTGAGGCCAGAGGAAAACCCCAAGTTTATTTATGTTTACTAACAGCTCTGTACTTCAATTAAACCATGCTTACACACTTTGGTCTAAATGTTCGAGATTTGTGCTAGGAGCATGACTTACCTGTTGTACACTCGTAGTACGCCGGTCAATTCGTTCTCATCAAACTTCAGCAGATCAAATGGAATAGAAGCTCCAATCTGCCATACAGAACAAATATGATTACGCAACAGAAACAGTCAGAAAGCAGGATATAGTAAAAAGAGACTACTGACTCCAGCACATATTTATCCAACAAAGAAAATTAAGTTATTTATACGTTTTGTTATTTATAATTAAATGAACAATTCCCAGTGTATTATGCATTTGCATTTACTAGACTTTATAGAAACCATATTCCTACATGGTACTGTGCTCACCTCTCCGTAAAGTTCTTTAAGTCCACGGATGACCAATTGTTTGAAATCTGCAGAAGGAATATTTCTGTTTCCATTCGCCAAAACACTAAAAATAAAGAAAAATGTTATGTTTTTCAATCCATTTTATGTTCACCGTCTAAAGACTGCAATAAAAAAAAGATCCAGATCAAAACTGACCTGTATCATGACACTTACAGAGATATTTTCATATAATGATAAACTGAAGCATTTTTATAAACATATCGCTCAAATTTTGAGGGTTCCTCCATAGCTTGTTGTTTGACACAAATCCTTTCAGATGGTGTGCTAGAATAAAGAAAGATATAAACTCGTTAATATCGATGCATTTCAGTTCATATTTACTTCAAGAATCAATGCATGTCAATGGCAGAAATTGTCACAGAGATGTCTGTTTATATAAATAGTTGCATATTCAAACATGCTAAATTAATACAACCAGGTATATGAGATTGCAGCGATACAATACAATAAAATCATTTTTATCATAGTACTGTCACAACAATATTTTTTATAAAGGTGAATTATTACAGTAATAAGCATTATTGGGAAGATCAGTTTCTTCTAGGTCACGTGCAAGGTCTGTGTTGGCGCTCCCAACTCCAGAAACACTTAAACTACGGAGTTAAAGAACCTGCAGCCGCTTAAACATCAATTTATATTGAATTATGCAATTAAACAACCGTTTAGATGTCTAAAAACAGATAAACTCACGGAATTACAGGCTTTGTTTGTCCTTCACTCACAGCACGCGGAGCGCCATGCACCCTCTCGCGCTGTCAAATCTCGCGAGAACACCTCGTTAAAAGTCAACAAATGACAGTAAGACAGTAAATCTTTTATATTTTATATTAAATATTTTATATTTTTAGAAGACTATTTAAACAAAAGCAGTCATGTTTACAGCTATATTTTTGGCCATATTTCAATTCAGCTAAAAGTTAAAAAAAAAAAACTTTAATTTGGATTTTACAGGGACTTTAATTTCAGTTATTTGTATATTTATATTCGATTTTTTGTTCGAAAAAATATTATTATTTTAATTCATTTTATTATATAGCATAAATGTACAAATACTACAGTGAACTGTCAGCCGAGTGTCTTCCGCATCTGTTTGATGGGTTGCACAACCTCACGAGACTTTCCCACTGCGCTGACTGGAACTTCCTTGAAGCAACTTCGTTTCACTTTTCATTCCTTTAAATTTCCCGTTTTGAGAATAGCACGGAGGTTTTAATTAACAACGTTTACTTAAACACACACAGATAGGACACGAAGAGTTTTATTAAATTTGTCCTATGGTTGGTAAGTTTCATTTCGTCATATTTGTTTTTCTGTCGCTGCTGGTGTGCTGAACGAGGGCATGTTAATGTTTGCGGTTGTCAAATTTGAACGATAGTGTAAAAATACATAATGCACTTTGTATGCAATTTCTTAGATGTAGGTAAAAATATATGTACCGGTATTCATAATTACTTATTTCTATTATGGTTTAGTTATAAATTACGCTAACAAACAGTACATTTGCGCTGCCATGTTTTTACCAATTGTTAGAATAGTTTAATGGGTCGAATTTCAACTGGTGCAAAATGTCAATAAAAGTACTACTGTAATCTGGAACAGGCATGTATTGTAATATAATGCAATTAAATAAGGTATATGAATATACCATATCATATCAAACATAAATTAACTATCAAAAATATGATTTAACATCACTGAACCAAGATAAATGTATACCAGCAAACCTAAATGTAATCTATTAAATGAGTTATAGCTCTTTAATGAAATAGCTCTTTAATGTAACAATTGCAGGTTACCACTTTTTACAGTGCAGATCATATACAAAAACCATAGTATAAGCACAGTACTTGTTTGTGATCCAATATCTACAAAAATTGCTTTTTTTGGAAATATAGTGTAATATATATTTTAATATAATATAATATAATATACAGTGTGTGTATATATATACACACACTGTATATTATATTATATTAAAATATATATTACACTATATTATAATAGCATATAATAATATATTATAATATATAATTGTTAACTGTTAAATATATTAACTATTTTAAAAAATGCAGACTAAAACGTATTGCAATGTTAATATAATATATTTAAATATTTTTATTGCTATTTATAAATTTGTATTTTATTTAAACATATTTAAATATATTTATATAAATATATGAACTATTTAAAACAATTTTAGCGTAAAACTTATTGCAGTTTTTTAGACATATAATGATATAATGATACATTATGATGTGAAATGACATGACAAAAAATAATATAATAATAATAAAAATAATATATTATATAATATTTTATTATTAAAAAAATATTTAATTTATCTAAAAATATAAGTATATATATATATTTTAAATATATTCAATATTTAAAACTTTTTTTAGTATGCACATATGTCTAAAAATTGTAAGCTAATTTTTAGTTGTATTGTCAAGGTGAGATAACACTACCACTGTTGTGTTATTGTTCAATAAATAATAAAACAAAATCTAATATATTTCTTTCTCTAAACCATGGCATTGCTGTTTTTGTTTTGGACATATACAATTATACATATTTGGATATAATATACAGTATATAAAAAAACACAATATTTTATACATACATTTAATTTTAATAACCATTTAAAATTATTGTTACGTAAACTTATTGCTTTATTTTTATTTTTTTTACTAAGCTTTCAAGATTAAAGCATGGCTGCCCTAGATGCCTCTTGCAATATAAAAGAAGGTGAGTGTTAGTAAATATATTATGCAGTAAATATAAATACCATAAGTCATATTTTGACACAGCAACATGCCTTATGTTACCATGGCAGCGGAGGATGCCGCACAACTGCTGAGTGACGCCATCAACTCCCGAGACAAAGATGAAGCCACTAAACACCTGGATCGACTCCTGGACCTGAAACTCCCCGTGTGTGTCAAAATAAATCCAGACGTGTACTCTAAAGACAGCATCAGGTATGCCGTCAGACCGGTTCCATCACACGAGAAACACTGAAACGCTGAGCATACGTAACCATGGTTGTGTTTGGCTTTGTGTGGCGGCAGATTGAGGGTAGGAGTGGCGGACGCCGTATCAGACGCCCACATCCCAATAACAGTGCTGGTTCCTCTCTACATGACGGTCTCAGAGCTCAAAGAAAAGGTGAAGAGTGTGTTAGTGATGGTCCTGATGGACGTGAGAAGGAAAACTCTTGGAAAACAAAATAAAATATATACTATAAATATATAGACCATTTCAAAAGATGTAAACAACACTGGTCCAGAAGCACTTCCTGTTTCAGTTTTTAACACTACATAAAAGCTGGGATAAAATACAACCAACAGAACATTTAAAACTGAATCAAAAAGTTAAACAAACATCTTTAAGATGTTTTCTTTACATGTGAAATAAAGAAAAGAGTTACAAACTGAAACAGGAAGTGTTTCTGGACCAGTGTTGTTTACATCTTGTGAAATGGTCTATATACTATAATATATATAAATAAATAAATATATACTATATATATATATATAAATTTGTGTTCCAGATCAATAAAGACTACGGCTTCCACCCGGCCCTCCAGCGCTGGGTGATCGGGAAGCGTCTCGCCCAGGACAAAGACACCCTGTATAATTACGGAGTCCGAAACCACGACGATTCTGCCTTCCTCTTCATCCGTTCAGCCCAGACTGCCCAACTGAGCCGCGAACAAGAGAGAAAAGAGAAACAGGACAGACGGATTGATGGTATCAAGACTATATTTCTAATGAAAAATCCCAGCTTGTATATTTAAAACAAGTTTACTGAACATCATGTCTTTCTTAATGAAGTTATAATAGAGAACATCGGCCCCCGACCTCAACGCTCACCAGAGCTGCTCGCCAGAGGAGGCGATCTTCCTCATCCTCCTCCTCTACCTCCTAAACCTCAGGTATCTATCTATCTGTCTGTCCGTCCGTCTGTCGCTCTATTCATCAGTTGAGTCCAATCGATCTCCATCTAATTTTTGCTCTATCAATCTGTCGCTCCATCTATCTATCGCTCTATCGTTTTGTTGCTCTACCTTTCTGTCTATCTATCAATCTGTCACTCAATCTGTCACTGTCACTTGCATCATGTTGCTATATCTATCATTCTGTTGCTCTAGCTATTATTGTCGTTCTAGCTATTATTGTTGCTCTAGCTTGTCACTCTTGCTATCATTGTCGCTCTATCTATAATTACGTCGCTCTAGTTATCATTGACGTTCTAGCTATCATTGACGTTCTAGCTATCATTGTCGTTCTAGCTATCATTGTCGCTCTAACTATCATTATATCATTATGTCGCTCTAGTTATCATTGTCGTTCTAGCTATCATTACGTCGCTCTAGCTATCATTGTCGTTCTAGCTATCATTGTCGCTCAATCTATAATTACGTCGCTCTAGCTATCATTGACGTTCTAGCTATCATTGTCGTTCTAGCTATCATTACGTCGCTCTAGCTATCATTGTCGTTCTAGCTATCATTGTCGCTCTATCTATAATTACGTCGCTCTAGCTATCATTGACGTTCTAGCTATCATTGACGTTCTAGCTATCATTGTCGTTCTAGCTATCATTGTCGTTCTAGCTATCATTGACGTTCTAGCTAGCTACACTCTAAAAAATGCTGGGTTGTTTTAACCCAATTTTGGGTCAAATATGGACAAACCCGAAATGTTGGGTTAAAAATGTAATGTAAAAATTTAACCCAACGGCTGGGTTAGTCCATATTTGACCCAAAGTTGGGTTAAAACAACCCAGCATTTTTTAGAGTGTATCATTGACGTTCTAGCTATCATTGACGTTCTAGCTATCATTGTCGTTCTAGCTATCATTGACGTTCTAGCTATCATTGACGTTCTAGCTATCATTGACGTTCTAGCTAGCTATCATTGACGTTCTAGCTATCATTGTCGTTCTAGCTATCATTGTCGTTCTAGCTATCATTGACGTTCTAGCTAGCTATCATTGACGTTCTAGCTATCATTGACGTTCTAGCTATCATTGTCGTTCTAGCTATCATTGACGTTCTAGCTATCATTGTCGTTCTAGCTATCATTGACGTTCTAGCTATCATTGACGTTCTAGCTAGCTATCATTGACGTTCTAGCTATCATTGACGTTCTAGGTATCATTGACGTTCTAGCTAGCTATCATTGACGTTCTAGCTATCATTGTCGTTCTAGCTATCATTGACGTTCTAGCTAGCTATCATTGACGTTCTAGCTATCATTGACGTTCTAGCTATCATTGTCGTTCTAGCTATCATTGACGTTCTAGCTATCATTGTCGTTCTAGCTATCATTGACGTTGTTCTAGCTATCATTGACGTTCTAGCTATCTTTGTCGTTCTAGCTATCATTGTCGCCCTAGCTATCATTGTCATCTTAGCTATCATTGTCGCTCTATCTATCATTACGTCGCTCTTGTTATCATTGTCGTTCTAGCTATCATCGACGTTCTAGCTATCATTGTCGTTCTAGCTATCATTGACGTTCTAGCTATCATTGACGTTCTAGCTATCATTGACGTTCTAGCTATCATTATGTCGCCCTAGCTATCATTGTCATCTTAGCTATCATTGTCGCTCTATCTATCATTACGTCGCTCTTGTTATCATTGTCGTTCTAGCTATCATTATGTCGCCCTAGCTATCATTGTCGTTCTAGCTATCATTGTCGCTCTATCTATAATTACATCGCTCTAGCTATCATTGACATTCTAGCTATCATTGTCGCTCTATCTATCAATGAATCTCGTAATTATAATTGTTTTTGGTTTTCTAGAAGATTGGTTGGTCATGTCCCGAGTGCACATACCTGAATAAACCCACACGTCCGGGGTGCGAGATGTGCAGCGCAGCGAGACCTGAGAACTATACAGTGCCGGACCTGTACCAGCCGGACCAGACTGAAACCAGGAGACTCCAGCAGGAGGAACTCGCCAGCCTGCAGTACGAGCAGGTTAGATGAGAGGACACAACATACTGGACTACAGTCAAAACCACTTTTACATCTGTGGAACAAAACTTTTGAAAGTACTTAACCGTATGCCTGCATCTACAAAGCTTTACGGTAGAAAAAGAGCTGTGGATCAATGGAAAGTGAAAACAAGGAACATTTAGAGAGTTTTCACACTCCTTGACTTTCCAAACAATGTATTTGTGTAATACACTGGTTTGAAAGTGTTTAAGTGGGTTATTTTGCTGTTTACTTTGCATCACAAAAAGCATTTTTCATTTTGTTGTTGACTAAATGATAAAAAAAAATACTGTTTTATTAATTAAAGCAAACTAATAAAGCAATTTAATTTTATACAGTCTTGAATAAAATAAAATAAAAATCAAGAGGATTGCTATTGTATCTTTTTTCATCGTGGATATTGCAGGTCAGTTGTTTCCCAATTTGCCTTTTATATTTACCAATAGGATAAATTATATTATATCCTATATAATTATATTACGACACATTCATAAGATTTTTTTAAAATATTTTATATAAATGTTTTTAAATATTTATAATAAATTTTATTTATTTATATTATTAAAATAAAAAAAATATTATTATTCATTAATTATTAATCACACATAAAAATAATTTAATAAATAAATAATTATATAAATAATAATGTAATTAATAAAATAAAATTAATAATAATTTAATTATAATTTAATTTAATTCTATTCTTTTCCATAGGATAAATTCTTATCTTAGGATAGCGTCTTTTAGGATCAGGTCCACATTATGTCATTAATTCAAAAAATAATCTTTTAGCATTTTGACATAACACACATAAAAAAAAAACACACACAAACATAACACATGTGGCTGTGTCCATTCATAGTCTCTGATAGAAGAACGAAAGAAGAATTTCCAAGAACTCCTGGAAACAGATTCCCAGAGTCTGGTGGGGAACACGGATGAACTGGATTGCGCCATCTGCTTTTGCACCATCATGCCAGGAGAGGGCGCCGTGCTGAGAGAGTGCCTCCATAGCTTCTGCAGGTCATTTAAGACACTTCATTTGGTCCTGTAAACAGGAAGTACCACCGAAACATAGTCTAAAATACAACTTCTGTTTATCCCACAGGGAGTGTCTGAAGGAAACTGTTCTGAACTGCACGGATGCCGAGGTGGCGTGTCCATATAGAGACGACGCTTATTCCTGTAACTGCATACTTCAAGATCGAGAAATCAAATCGGTAAGATCATTAATGCTGTATCAGTTAACCTTGACTTATTGCGGTTTACTTAACTCTACTGTCTCCCACTAGCTTCTCTCTCAGGACGAGTACCAGAAGTTTCTGGAACTGAGGCTGAACATCGCAGAGTCGCGCAGTGAGAACAGTTACCACTGCAAAACGCCCGACTGCGCCGGTTGGTGCATCTTCGAAGATGACGTCAACGAATTCACGTGTGACATCTGCAATGAGAACAATTGCATCCTCTGCAAGGTGAACGTCACGTTTGTTTAGTTCAATTCCCGTTTTTAAGTGCATGTTACGTTGACCTAATAGACTGTTTGTGTTTTTTCAAGGCTATTCACAAGGGAATGAACTGCCAGGAGTACCAGGACGACCTGCGTATACGAGCGCAGAATGACGACGCAGCCCGGCAGACCACGCAGATGCTGGATGTGGGTGGAAAACTCATTTATTTCACACTGTTTTTGTTAATATTGAAACAGCGCCCACTAGGGATGGGCATCAGTAAGAATTTCCTTAAAGGGATAGTTCGGCCAAAAAGGACATTTCTGTCATTAACCCTCACGTCGTTCCAAACCCCTGAGACTTTTGTTCATTTTCAGAACAGAAATGAAGATCTTTTTTGATGAAATCTGAGGGCTTTCTGTCCCTCCATTGACAGCTACGCAAGTGACGATTTGATTCTACAAAAAGTTCATGAAGAGATCATAAAAATAACCCATATTAATGGAGCGGTTCAGTCCACATTTTTCTGAAGAGACATGATCGCTTTATATAATGAACAGATTCAATTAAGGCTTTTTTTTGACAAATAAATGTACAATAATTGTCTATTAATAATAGTTGATTCACTAAAAAGTGCCAATGTCTGATTCTTGAATAAGTGACTCTTATGAATTTGCTCCTTTTAGAGAATCAAACACGCACATTGTGACCAATGTCGTCTGATTCCTGAACAAACAACTCACATGAATCATATCTTTTTAGTGAATCAAACACATCCACAGTGCAACCAATGTTTGATTCACTAAAAAGATATGATTCATATTTGTTCAGGAATCACTGTGTGAAATTGAAATGTGAACACACACACACACACCCAGAACAGCGGGCAGCCATTTTGCTGTGGCGCCCCGGTGAGCTATTGGGGGTTATGTGACTTGCTCAGGGGCACCTCAGTCATTTCCTGCTGGTATTGAGACTCATTCATAAGAGTCATTTGTTCAAGAATCAGATTAAATTGGTTCTGTTGAATGTGTTTGATTCACTGAAAAGAGCTGATTCATAAGAGTCATTTGTTCAAGAATCAGATTAAATTGGTTCTGTTGAATGTGTTTGATTCACAAAAAAGAGCCAATTCATAAGAGTCACCTCGTTCAGGAATCAGACTACACTGGTCATGCTGTACACTTTTGATTCACTAAAAAGAACGGATTCATAATTGATTTGTTCGGGAATCGGATTACATTGGTTGTGCTTTATTTCAGCTTTTTGAAAAAGAATTAATGCTAAAATGTTCATTAGCTGTCAACCGTTTTCCATTCCAGCAACTCCTGAAGAACGGCGAGGCGATGAACTGTCCAAAATGTCAGGTGATCGTCCAGAAGAAAGACGGCTGTGATTGGATCTGTTGTCTGATGT
The DNA here is from genome assembly GCF_988280905.1 of Pimephales promelas. Taxonomy (NCBI): domain Eukaryota; kingdom Metazoa; phylum Chordata; class Actinopteri; order Cypriniformes; family Leuciscidae; genus Pimephales; species Pimephales promelas. The sequence goes on along the minus strand of NC_142770.1, from coordinate 6,573,647 downwards.
GCAAGACTGAGATCTGCTGGGTGACTAAACAAGCCCGATGGGGGCCAAAGGTCGGACCGCAAACCACATGATTCATTCGTTCAGTGATTCACAAGCATCAGATATACAGTAGTTAACCCAAACCTGGTTTTGACTCCTCAGGGTACCGGAGACACATCGGGTGGTTGCAGATGTCGAGTCAACGGAGTCATCTGCCATCCACAGTGCCAGAACTGCCACTGAACAATGGCGGCATACGTGAACGCTGCTTCTTCAACAAGCAAAAACCTGCGCTACAGTAACACAACACTTATGAAACGTCTTACAATAATCCAGGTGAGGTTAATGTGCCACAGTTGTGGTTGTACCTTTAAAACGTTCACTTTCTCTTGTCATATCACTGGCACAGCAAGCAGATTCAACGATATGTCACAGGAGTAAAAGATTCAGAACGCGTTTACAAAATTAAAAGTATCTGAGCTTTTATAGAATGAAAAAAATGCTTTAAACAGTCATTAATCACTACTATTTTCTGGCGACTTGATGCTCTGGGACTTTGTGCAATGCTATTGTAAGAGAAAAGACTTATTTTTGGTGATTTTTTTTTTATAATCAAAAGATTTTCTTGTTGTAAAATCATAGTAGAATATGCAATATGGCATGATGAAGAACTGTTAAAGAAAACAAAAAATGATGCATTGACGATTTACTTAAATGCACAACAAATGCATAAAATTGAATGGATCGTAATCAAATTATATATATAAAAAAGAAAAATACTCAATTGTCAAAATAATTGATGTCATAATTAAAAATGAAATTGTTATATAATTTATATAATACAGTTTTTTCCTCATATTCCTATTTTTTTAAATATGTTGAAGCATTATCATTCTGTTCGCTTTTGTTTACAATAGATTCAATAAAGCTGATATAAAAAATAATGGAGCCAATTCAAATGATTTTTTGAACCTTTATATAACTCCTTAATATGCTGAATTTAACCAAATGAACAAATCTCTTTTACACGGATCGTTTTACCTTTCATTTTATTGAAACATATTTAGCAACATGGTCAAATGTGAGACATTAACTTAAGAGAACCAGAGACCACTTATAACAATCTCTCAAAGTGCAAACAAATAAGAAAGAAGCTTGTTCTTTAGTGCAAAATTAATGCAAAATCAAAGCAGTGATTATGTTATCATGAACAGTAGTATTGTGTGGATGGCAGCATGTTATTTTAATAAATCATGATATAGCAATATAAGAATAATGGAAAATATCCACTTGGATGTTAATCTAAGCTTAGATGTTGTTAAGTGGAAACGATCATTTGTGAACAGCATTTAAACAATAAAAATAACCATAACAATGTGCCATGATTCAACACTAACCTGGAGTTAAATTACAGAAACTACTTGAAGTATTTCACGTTTAGCACTTACACACTCCAGAATATCTCAAGTTACTTAAAAGTGGTTCAATTCCAGCTCTGAGATTCATGAAAACCGTACGTAATGTATTAGTATTAGCACTTATCATAAAAAAATACTGCAATTAAGGTGATTTGGAGAAGAAAAAAAATGAAATGTAGTGAAACATAATGAAATGACTCTTCATCCACTGCTGTTTTACAATTGCTTCTTAACTAAGATTTTACATACACAGAGCTAATTCGATTCCTGCCAATAAGGGGCCCTGAACCAAATTAATTGCTAATTCTATGAACAGGGGCTCTAAAATATTTTGGTCTCAATATATATGCATATATATTTTTAAATAAAACACATAGCAGCTCAATCATGAAACACAAGTAAACCAAATTTCTGCATAGATCATTATGTAATGTAATTTTTTTTTGTAAATTTACATAAGAATGACTTTACAAATCAACCGTTTTTGTTTGAATGTTGTTTCTGTGAATTTCAAAAAACAAAAACTTTACATACATTGCTTGTGAAAGCAAAATGTATAATTTCCGCAAAATGGATGGTTTTACAAAAGACTTGTACTTATATAAAAGCATACTTGCGTAGACTCTTGTATTCAGTTCACTTTGACATTTTACAGAAAAATAGTTTTGTGAATGTTTTTGTAGATGAATTTTGAAACAAAAAAATAGCTTAAACTATTGTTATGTACATGGTTTATAAAGCATTTCTATGTAAACTGTTGCATTAAATTTAGTGTGAAAACTTGCGTAAAAAAATATTTACAATCTACGTTAATGCTTTTTTGTGCATTCATTTCAAATCACCCTTAAACTTTTACGTACACAGTTCATAAAATAATTCTTAAGTAAATTGTTGCAGTGAATTTAGTCTGAAAATTTACGTATGTATGCATAAATATTATTTTGTACGTAAATTTTAAAACAAAAACTATGATTACTAAATTGTTACATTCAATTCAGTCACGTTTACATCAAAAAAATGAATTAGGAGCTAAGTACATGAATATCATAAAATTACTTTAGTTATGTACATAGCTCGTAAAATCATCCTTGTGTAAATTTTCGCATTGAATTGAACGCAACAAGTTAGCAATTACGGTTTACTTTTGTTTTAAAAGTTCATGTTCATTGTTCGTAAAACAATTTTTAATGTAAATTTTCACACTGATTTGAATTCAAAAGAGTTTAAGTGAGTTTTTGTTTTGAAATTCACAAGACAAATTTCTAGTTGGCAAAGTTGTCGAATTTAAGCGAATGCATTTAAAACTAATGATTGAGTTTAAATTCATGCACAAAAACAAAAATGTACATTATTTGTCAAGGTATTTTTATGTAAATTTCCGCATCGAACGAGACAATTTAAGTAAAAATAGCTTGACAATCAATGTACATTTTGGTTGTTTTTAGATTAATTTCAAATGTATACAATTTTTTTTATAAAACAAAACTATTATTCGATTAAAAATGTCCATAAAAATTGTTTTACGATCAGTGTATACGAACTTCCGAAAATAAAATAGTCGTCAATTTAATTTGACAATTTACATCAAAATTGTTTTATGAACAAAGTACTTGAATGCCGTTTTTTCACATGAATTTCAATTATTCGTAAAAGTATCCTTATGCAAAAAGACTCGCAAGAAGAATGTGTCTACGGATGATTTACACAAAAATGTGCAGCGGTCGTGTTTCATGAATGAGCCGTGGAGTGTACATACCTCTACTGTACATTTATCTCGACACAATAATTGACGTTCTTGTGGATCCAGGAAACATTTTCCTTTCATGTCAGACTCTAGGAAAAAAAAACTTGTTAAATTAGAATAACCATACGCTCGATATTTTATTCATTAGTCCGACTCGTATATAAATACCTAAAAAACAAACAAAAAGGCATAATAACAAACATTCAGTCCTCAAATTGAGACGCTGTCGATTGGCTCCTTCACGGGAAGAGTAAGTCTAGCTTAGGAGCCCATTCCAGGGCAGAGTTTACCACGGCTAAAGCCGCAGCCCCCAACGCCACAGTCAAACCCATGACCGCTAGCCTCACGAAGCGCCGTCCCGTGGATTGCACGACCGCCACGGTGCTGCGCTGGGCCTCCAGCGTGCGCTTCTGCTGCTCCACCCGTCTCTGCCGGAGAACCGTGTCCGGGCGCTGCTGCGTGGACGCCAACTCAAAGTCTTTGAAGGTGGAGACGGCGGTTCTGGACAGAGAGAATGGTTTGTGAGATATTTGTGGGTGTGAGAAACCCCTTCAGAGCAAGGCTGATAGACTCACTGCTGACTGCGCTCTCTGGCCAGCTCAGACGGAGGGAACTGAACGAACAGATCTCCCGCGCGGCTGATCAGAGTCTCGTACGGCAGGTCCTGCGGGATGCGGGACAGGAGATGGTGCATCATGGCCATGTCACACTCGCAGTCTAGCACCTCCTCCTCTCGATGCAGGACGATCTGCAGGAAGAAGACAGCGCTGGATTACCAATAGATTTACACAGGACACAAGGCGACCAATGAGTGTGATTGAATGTCATTTCTATTGAATCTTACAGGCTGGGTTTTAATGGTAGTATAAATATACTCTAAAAATGTCCTTATTTTTTTATATTTTTTAATAAGAATATTTTTATTTAATTTATGATAATAAAAATGAGATTTTTACTATATTAAATACAATACAATATGTGATAGATACAACATTATAAGTACAAAATAAGTTTTTTTATCATGGTAATGGCAATCTATGTTTATTTATGTTTTGTATCTATGTTATGTTAATGACTGTTTTTTATTATGGTAATGACATTTTTTAATATTAAATAATATCCTATTTTATGCAATGGTAATGAGATTTTTGCATTTTTTTAAAAATATGAAATGATATAAATTGCATTATGGTAATGACTATTGGATTTCATGTATATATATATATATATATATATATTGTATGGCGTGGTAATGATAATGACATTTTTTTCATTATGGTAATAATCTTTTTTAATAATATAACTGCATTATGGTAATGACAAAAAAATTTAATTAATATCCAACTGTATGTCATGGTAATGACAATGACAGTTTTTGCATTATGGTAATAATCATTTATTTATATTTTTTAATAATATAAAATTGCATTATGGTAATGACTTAAAAAATATATTAATTAATATCCAACTGTATGGCATAGTAATGACAAAAACATTTTTTGTACTATGATAATAAATATTTTTGTGTAAATACGAAATAATATATCATTTTAAGTTACGTAATCACAATGCGATTTATAAAGTATTAAATAATGATTTTATTTTGCATTATGCTATTGAAAATGATGTAAAAATATATATGAAATAATATCCTGTTTTATGTCACAGGAATGATGAGAATTTTCTGCCATTTACATTAAAGAAAATTCATTTATTTTTTTTATTTTTTACGTTACAATAGAATACTAACAGTTTGGCGGAAAACAAAATAATAATAATCAAATTAATGTCACAATGCACAAAATCTTAATGGCCCTAAGAATAGGCTTCAATTTTTTAATGCAAAATATCTATGCATTTTTAAAGCAACTCTATAGTCTATTAGTATTTAGTTACATACATCAAAAACTCCATGTTTGGAAGTTTAGGTAGACTGCAGATTCGGAACAGTACTTTTTTGTTCAATAGACAAATAGTCACGACACAAGAGAATGTGTCAATTATTTATTCAGACTCAACAACACGGCCTAAAAATAGCAGCTAATGCGGCGGCAGTGAAACTGCTGACCCACTTCTGCTGAATATCAGAAACCAGAGACTCAGAAGACAGCTTTGATGATAACAAACAGTCAAATGAACGCAAACGTACCACAGCAGCAAAGTATATAGGCATAAGGGGATGGCAGGCCAGGAAGAAATCGTACAACCGGACCACATGACGGAAATCTGACAGCACGTGTCCGAACCAGGTGATGAGCCAGCTGAGGGCGAAAATCGTGCCCACTTCAGCTCTGTTGAGAAAATGAAGATGCTAATCTCAAACTACTCAAGTGAATAAAGAACAGCGTTCTCATCGTTCTTTCACGTGTTGCATAATGATGAGCAAACAGGATCAATCAAACCATTGTGCTTCAACACAAACATACAAAGCAAACAAAAAGGGGTGTATACTCACTGCTGCATGAAGTCGTACACTTCAGGGTTCACTCTCTCGATGATGGGCATCAGGTAGTTCAAGATGTGTTTGGTGTTGTCCATAGTGGGGTCCATAAAGTCCCTGAAATGCAAGTTAGATGCATTAAAAATATCTATTAAGACATTAAAACAAAAAGAAAGCACTTTACAATCAGGTTTTAGTAGTTCACTACTTTAGTTAATGTGAACTAAGAATATACAATACTTCAACAGTATGTATTCATCTTTGCTAATGTTAATATTATTGACATTTACAAATACATTATTAAAATCAAAGGTTGTATTTGTTAACATTAGTCAATGAACTGTGAACTAACATGAACACTCAATGAACAATTATGTTTTTATTAACTAGCATTAACAAAGATTAATAAATACTGTAACAAATGTATTGCTTATTATTAGTTCATGTTAGTTAATACATTAAGTAATGTTAACTAATGAAACTTATTGTAAAATGTTACCCAAAACATATTATTATTATAAATATTACATATTTTGTTCCCTTTATTTTCAGCACAAATTAGGGCACATTCGAGAAATGTATAAATAAATAAAAATTTATATTTATATTTTAAATACAAGTATACAGAAATAAAAGTATAAATAAATATTTTCACATTTAAACAATAATTAATATAATTCAGTTATTTTATATTAATAATAATAATATATTTTTACATTAGTGATGAGAATAAGATTTGTTGTTGGAGGAAATTGCACTTAATAATCTTTAATTAATAAATATTATTATATATAATATCCAATGACATTTAAATAATAATTAATATATTTAAATAACATATAACAAAATATATGTAGACAATATTTAAGAATAAATAATAATAATATTTTCACATTTCAGTTTTGAGAATGACATTTTTGTTAGAGGGAATTGCACTTAATTATAATGAACAATGCAAAGAATTCAGAATGCAAAACAATTGGCGAAAAAATAAATAAATAAATCATTTATCACATTCAGGTTCTGGACCGAAAAAAATGGCGGAATTGGTGGGAAAAAAAATAAAATAAATAAAAAATAAAATATATATATATATATATATATACACACACACACACACACACACACACATATATATATATATATATATATATATATTAGGGCTGTGCAAAAATTAATTGCGATTAATCGCATCCAAAATAAAAGTCTGTGTTTACATAGTATATTTGTGTGTGCTGTATATCATTATTTTGTATATATAAATACACACACATGCATGTATATATTTAAGAAAATGTGTTATTCATATATAAAATATTTATATTTATTCAATTTAGATTTTGTATTTATATTTATATACAGAATTTAAGCGCAAATAATTCTAAAATATATACATGCGTGCATAGCTATTTATATATACAAAATAATTATATACAGCACACACAAATATATTATGTAAACACAGACTTTTATTTTGGATGCGATTAATCACAATTAATTTTTGCACAGCCCTAATATATATATATATATATATATATATATATATCCCATTCAGGTTCTGGACCGCTTTATTTGTGTGTTCCTGGCCCACCTGAGATGGTGAGTGGAGAGTTTTTCCACCAGGGCAGTGGCGAGTCGTTCCCCGAGCACCAGGAGGAAGGTCACCACAATGTCATGGTAACCCTGATAATAGTGCAGCTGAGGGTTTTTCGCGAGCACCCGCAGAATAATATCAGTCAGCTCCTCCTGAAGTCCCTCGCGCTGCTCGTCTGGCATCCCTGCGTCCGTGAAACACAGAAAGCATCTTTAGACATGTACAGAGCCCGGCTCCAGATCCAGAAGAGGCAGCGCTGCTCAGCTCACCTGGAGGAAAGCGTCTGAGGGATCTCTGGACGTCCAGAAGCACTTGGTTGAAGTCCTTGTTGTTGTCTCGATCGACCGTCTCTGAAGAATGAAAACTTGATTAACATCTGCAAATGAATTCCCCTGGGATGTCCAAGCGATCGCTCTTACCTAGTTGCTCAGGTATGTTGTCTACAGACACGTTGAGCAGTCTGGGCCACACCTGGCGGCGGATCTCATCGGTCAGAAGACCTCCTTCACTGATGGCCATGCGCCTCAGAGCGGGCACATCCACGGGCGTCCCGTTCAGGGCCTGCGTGATCTCCGCCATCTTCCTCTTCCGTCGGGACTCGCCATCTGCAAACATGAAGTCTGGAGTCAGTCTCTGAATACTGCGCTTCCTCACACAGCACTGAGTTTACTGGAAATGAACATGTTGACTAAGATCTTCACCCTTTCTCCTTCTTTTACGCAAGTCTTTTTGACACAACAGCCATTCCCAGAGGGACAGTCAGATTAAAAGGCTAGACATTGTCTTGAATGGGAACTATTTTAGTCTGGCTCACAAAATACACTCACGTCCCAAACATATGAAGCAGTTTGCATTTGTGAAAATGATTTTTAGAGTGCGTAGTCTAATATGCCACACGTTTGGGGATGATGATTAATGTATTTTCTGAAAATATTTCAATAATGTTATGAATAGGTACTTAAGATATAAGGCCAGTAAATACAAAAGATAAGTCACAGGACACTCCCACAGGAAAAACTAAATTATATGTATTTAAAAGATTATGAGGCAGAAATAAATTGTTTCCACACCCAAAGAAAATAATATTTTTTATATGTAGTAGTCAAAACCTTTCATCAAAGTTACATGAATTTTGAACAATAACCATTCTTGTCTTAGGACAACTTTGATAAAATGTTTTGATCCACTTCAAATGTTGACAACTAATATCTATCAGACAAATACACATACGTATAATTTATATATCGACATTTTTATGTATTGATCCATCTCTCTCTCTCTCTCTCTCTCTCTCTCTCTTTCTCTCTCAATTTTCAATTCAATTCAATTATATATATATATATATATATATAGCCTAAATAAATTATAGATAGATACATAGATAAGACAGATAGTATGATAAATAGATGATGGATGGATGGAGTGACAGTAAGATATACAGATAGATAAAACTACAATGTAAAAGATAGATAATTCATTTTTAAATTCAATTTTCTACCTCATAAGGTGTACAAACCTCTAAAATTAGTTTAGCAAAAACTGTAACATTGAAACAAGCATCTTTTATCGACAGCTAAAGAAGTGAAAAGCTCCCATCATGTCATAACTGAACACACTTTACACTTTAATAAAACACACACCTTGTTGTCCGAGTCCATTGAGCGAGGAAGAAGCTCCGACACTGCGTGACTTCTTCATCCTGTCGCTAATGTCTGTCCCTTTCCTCGGGTTCAAGTCCAGCTACATCATTTTATTTCAATGCAATGCGAACAGTTGATGGGCTTTTCCTTTAGCTTGACAGCTAACCTACAGGCCACATCACCTCGTTAGCTGTGTAGCTAAACGCATGTCAAATGAAAAGCCTGAGTCTCTCCGGTCTCTTTTACTCATGTCAAGGGTTTTAAATCAATGTGTTCCGCCGAACCGACCCGACCCGGGACTTTTAAGTCTCTTTAGTGTCATTTCATGATGTGAATCTTTTCAAAAGCTCCAGCTGTAGTATCATCTGGGTTAATGTTTACGTGTGAGTGAAGGATTATGGGAGTTGTTGTTGTATTGGAAAAAGGCGGTGTCCAACCAACCATTCAAAATAAAAGTCCAGATAATAAAAACAAAAAACAAACAATCCCCCCCACCTCTTTTTTTTGTCCTACCCCCTAGAAACTGACTGTAACAAGCATGTACAAATTACAACAAGCATGTAATTTATGATATACACATTTCATGGTTTAAATAAATACATAAATAAAATCATAGACGATTGGTCAGCCTTGAGGTCTCTTTGATTAAAAAAAATATACAATTTAAAGAAACATTTATTATGAAATTTCGTTTTAAAATACTCTCAGGCATTTTTGTCCCTCCACGCTTTCCATATGTTTTCACTCTTCCCTGCTTGTCATGTGAGTCCAGTGATTGCCACAACATTGAGAGAATATTGACTTCATCCAAAACATATTTCATTTTTTGTTACATTAACGTTAAATAGACAAAATGCTTTCCCGCTTATTGAAAGAACACCAAACGAAACAAAACGAACGGAAAGAGTTGCAAGGTATGTGTTTCTATGTCTGCCGACTAGCTTTGGCCCTTTGGTACAACTCAAATGTAATTGTCTGTTTTATAGTTATGTATTTAAGAAAATATGATGGTAATTAATGTTCACTTGATTCGCAAACTCTATCCTGCATCCATCTAACTTAGTCGTTGAAATTTGCTTTTATTGTTAATACCATGGAGGACCATTTATGGAAAGAAATGCGAGTTTAATTTTATTTATTCACTTTAGATTTAGATTTAATTGATTTAAATTGCATTAAAATACGTCTAAATAAGTATAAATTGCTGCTAAATTGTTACATAAACAAGTGTTCTTTAAAATAAAGAAAAATACATAATAAAAGTGTTAAAAGAAAAGAAAAGAAATGACAGTATGTTAAGATTATGCAGTACTTGGTCAAGTAATAAAACTCTTTTTTATTATTCTGTACAGAGAGACGAAGACGAGAGGCCATAACAGCTGCAACATGTTTAACAGAAGCCCTGGTGGATCATCTAAACGTGGGGTGAGCCCGATACATTTATATGTTTGTAAAGGTGTTATTTAATGCACAGGATTATACGGTCAGTTCATGTGATCACTGCGGTCATAATCCAAGTCTTTGTGCCGCTGTTATGACGAAACTGTGCAAAAGCAGCTTAGAAGCGTACGGTTGGATGCAACGGAGCATTGTTCTCGCAACAGCCGACGTGGGAATGAAAATGTGTATATGATGCTTTCATGTCGTCAGAGTAAGAGAAGCTACTTCTCTTCAAGGTAATGAACAACTCAAGAAATTCTAGGTGTAAATGACTTCCTTATTTCAGCCAAACACAATCAGAGTTATACTCAAACATATCCTTGCTCTTCTAAGCTTTATAATGGGAGTGAAAAGTAACTGAGATTTTGAAGAGCATCCATCCATCCATCATAAAGTAATCCATACGGCTCCAGGCAGGCCTTCTGAAGCGAAGCAATGCGTTTTTGTAAGAAAAATATTCATATTTATTATGAACTATAATCACTAGCTTCCGGTAACTGACATACACGGGTCTAGCTCTGGTGGAAGAGTGACCTATGTATGTTTTCTATGTATCAATGGTTCATGTCCCTCATAATTATGCATTTTTAACAAGTTGGAGTTTAGTTTTAAGTAACTGAACACTTTTTACAAGTCGTAATTACAACAAAGAGTGAATGCACCAAAAGAAATCTTTCTCAGGGTGGCGCAGGCCTACGTCAATCAACGCAAGCTGGACCATGAGGTGAAGACGCTGCAGGTTCAGGCCAGTCAGTTCTCCAAGCAGACGGCCCAGTGGATCAGCATGGTGGAGAACTTCAACCAGGCCTTAAAAGTACAGTGATTCATGTTTTTCATAATTTAGTGTTGCAGTCAGTTTCTCTGAAGTTTCATGAGCGATTCTTCTTTCACAGGAAATCGGAGACGTGGAGAACTGGGCGAGAAGTATCGAGATGGACATGCGGACGATCGCGACAGCTCTGGAGTACGTGCATAAAGGCCCGGTTCAGCCCGCGTCCTCATGAGTGGATCTACTGAAACTCAAAGGCTTTTCCTTTGAACTTGAACTTGGACTCTGTTGTTTGAGACATTTGTGTCTCATTTATTCTAGTAAAGAACTGCTGGAATAGTTTATCTATAATTTGGTTCAATTTTTTTTATTCTCGTTTTATGTAATATCAATATGCGTGCGTAATAAAAACAAATACTTGTGCTATAACTGCTGCGTTGGAACATGTTTTTGCAGTTACGGTCATATTTTACCCCCAAAAGTTCTGGGTTTCATCAGTGATTCACTTCCCTGCTTTTCACTTCAAACATTTAGCAAATATTTTCCATTCAGCCTCAGTAAGGAACATATAGTACCACGATTACAAACTTGTCCTGTTCTTTTTTGTGGGATTTCGCAGTTTTCTAATTTGTATTAACCCATTTTAAGCAGGGCTTGCGGTGTGATTCTACATAATCCCAATTTCTACAATAAGGTCTCTCAGTCTCATAGGATTAACTTTATGTATGTAAGGAGAAAAAACTAAGACGTAAAACAAAGTGTGGCTGTTTTAAGTCCACAACATGCCAGATTTCATTCACATATTTGTCCCATGGGACTCCATATGATATGATTTCATCTTGAGATTGTATTGAGGCTTCAAATAAAGTTTCACTTTGATTTTTAGGCATATAAAGTAAAAGACCCCCCCCCCCCCCCCATTATATAAATGTGTTTATATAATATTTTTTATACATTTCTAAAATCTATTTTTGCTATTAAAGTTCTGCAATTTTTAAATTTCTATAAAAAATTAGAAAATGTTTTTTTTTATATTTGTTTTCATTAATATATTATGTATTGTTAATATTTGTATTTAATTTTTAATTTAATTTATATTATTTTATTTTTTAAGTCCAATTTTTCCAAAAGGGATAGTTCACCCTAAAATGAAAATTTTGTCATCATTTACTCACTTACAAGCCTGTATGCATTTCTTTCATCTGTTGAACACAAAGGAATATATTTGAAGAATGTTCAAACACTTGATGGACCCCATTGACTTCCATAGTATTTTCCCCTCATAATATGGAAGTCTATAGGGACCAGCAACTGTTTGGTTACTAACATTCTTCAAAATATCTTCCTTTGTGTTCATTAAGAGAAAGAAACTCATACAGGTTTGATGACAGAGTTTTAATTTTTGGTTGAACTATCCCTTTAACTGATATGAGGTCATAAAAACACCATCTCTAATAATTTGACCAAAGATACAAATAGGTTAAATCTGTTGCAGACAAAAATGTCACATCATTGGACGCCCCTGTCAATGCTTAAAATTTCCTGTCAACCACCCAAAAACTAATTCAATCAACCTAAATATAATTAGAATTGGCATGTTTCTCCTTAAAAAGTTCCTCCCAGCCCAGCTATTTAGGGATCACATTTACACAAGCACACAAAATTGACCAAACAGCAATACACTGAGTTTGGAGATTAGAAATTGTGGCCCTGTCTTAGAGGATCAGCTTAAGGGATAAATCTCGGACGCAGACCCACTTCAGATCACTCACCAAACGAGTCCAGGACCTGCAGCTCCAGACCCAAGAAGGGAAAAGGTAAGTCTTGATTACTTACTAACTTGATAGCAGAGTTACTTATTTTTTTCTTCAATTGATGTTTTTAACAATCCGATGCGAATTATCATTTATTTAAATGTACACTGTACAACTTTTTGCAACAATTAGTTATAACAACTTAAAATTTGTTGAGATAACTTAAATATCAAACTAAAGTTAACAAAACTTATTATTTTAAGTCAAGCACAAACACATAATTTTTTTAAGTTGAAACAACACATGATTTCTTATTCTAATGTTAAATTTAAGTTGTGATAATCATTTTTTTACAAAGTGAATTAAGTATTCGTTTAGAGAAAAAGCAAAATAATTGGCTTAAGATTCTCCTAAAATTACAAACTAAACATTTTTACTAAAGAACATTCGATTTGAACTATTAATCAGGCTAATTGGTGTAATTGTATGTATAATGTCATGATTTATGTAAAACCAGTTTCACAATTTATTTTCTTTTGGCTATGAAATGGATATTAATGTTTTAATGTTTTTTTTTTTTTTTTTTAGCAAATTCATGTCATTGTAAAATATTGTGTGCGTTTAATACCAGAACGCACATTTATAATTGCCATTACTTAAGCCTTTGATAAAAGCCCTGTTTATTTGATCATTAATTAGCATTCATTTCTCAAAGCATCGTGTGTGTAGAAGCTTAAGTCTTCTCTACGCTTGGTTTTGTTCTCTTGGTTGTGTCATACCACAGAGATGAATCCTCAACCTTTCTCTTTGCTAATTAGTCTTTGAAGCTAATAGGTTTTGCATTGTGAGAAGCTTAAAGTGCCTCTGTGGTGCTGGATTTTCCATTTTTTTCGTACACAATCGATCTCTGCATTTTCTAAACCTCTACGCTGATTCCAAAGTCTCCCTTTGTTTGATAAGAGCCTTAGCTCAAGATTTCTCTTGTGCTCTGAAAAACGTGTTGAGTCACGAGTCAATAGCGTTCAATGAGCCTCCAAAAAACATGTTATGTAATTTTAGCATTCAAATCTTAGTATTGTTTTTTTTTTTTGTGGGATAAATTAAAACAATACTGTTTTTAGTAGTAATCAGCTCAAACTGATTTATGCAAACGTTTTAACAGATTTACTTTCATTGATTGATGGTTTTACGCAACCAAATCAACTGAAGATGATGGAAGAGAATGTACTGTATATGTGATGAGAATTTCTACAAACAAATTTGCCATATCTGATACTAATAAAATATTCAGAATATTGTAGAAATGTAGAATATTTGAGAAGTTCCTATATGTATCCTATCTCCGTTGGATTAGCCAATTGTGGCGATTAAAGGAATTGCACCCTGACGCTTCCTGCACTAATCACACCTGAACTGTTGTGTTTTTTTCTTTTACGTTCAAGCAATTGTTTACAAAAAATCTTCACAGAATCACTCAGGAGGCAAAAAAGATGTTTGAGTTTTTGAGGTAAGAACTACACTCTAAAAAAATGCTGGGTTGTTTTCAACCCAAATTTGGACAAACCCAAAATGTTATTAAAATTTTAAACCCGACTTCAACGTTCACTTTCAACTGTAAATTTTTAACCCAACACTTGAGTTTGTCCATATTTGACCCAAATTTGGGTTGAAACAACCCAGCATTTTTTAGAGTGATACACTACTATCAAAACACAAGCAAATAAATCAACAAAACTATAAAAAACATCATGAAATTTTGTTTATACTCATGTGCTCGCAGTAACGATTGTTCGTGGACGTGCTGCTTGAGTGCGTTTGCGGTGCTGTGGGTTCTGGTGTGGTTCTACCGGGACAACCTTGAGATTTCCAAGGTCTCAGAGAAGCACGTCTTTGTGACCGGTTGTGACTCTGGTTTCGGAAACCTACTGTGTAAACGCCTGGACAAACGTGGTTTCCGCGTCCTAGCCGGATGTCTCACGGAAAAGGGCGCGGACGATCTGAAGAGGGCGACGGGACCTTTCCTGAAGACCTGCATCTTGGATGTGACCAGCACGGCCAGCATTCAGAAGGCTGTGGAATGGACCAAAACAGAAGTTGGAGATAAAGGTGTGTTTCAGGGGAACACATGAAATAAAGGTTTTAGAGATGAGTTTGACATCTTTGTTCTTAACTTTCCAGGACTTTGGGGTTTGGTGAACAATGCCGGACGTGCTCTTCCAATGGGACCATCTGAGTGGATGAAACTCGAAGACTTTGAAAGCACGCTCAAAGTCAACATGACTGGCGTGATCGCGATGACCATGAACTTCTTACCTCTTGTGAAAAAGGCCCGTGGAAGAGTGGTGAACGTGGCGTCAGTGTTGGGTAGAGTGGCAGCTAATGGCGGCGGTTATTGCATCTCGAAGTTCGCGGTGGAGAGCTTCTCCGACTGTCTCAGGTATCACTCTTCAAAAGCTCATTTCCATCCACCAATTGTGCGAAATTTTGGATATCACATAAAAAAAACTCTATTAAGGTTGGAAATGTTTGATCTTATAAGACGACATGCACATACACTACTATAGAAACATTTTTATTGAATAAATCCCTCAATCTGCAACAAAAATAATATGATAGTGGACCAATTTCATCGCACAGCATCTCAAATGTTGGTTTGATCATTCTGAACGGCCTGAGCCAAAGTCTGTCATCAGAATGGTCGGGTACAATGGTTTTTTTTTATTTAAAGATATTTTGCGCTAGTTTCCCATGAAGTGACGATTTTGCTCTCTTGAGCAAAGGTTTTATGCGTTATTCTAGTTTTTGTGCATCAGCACCTTTGGATGGAATGAAAGATCTCCCAATTAAAGGGATACTCCACTTTTTTTGGAAATAGGCTCATTTTACAACTCCCCCAGAGTTGAACAGTTGAGTTTTACCGTTTTCGAATCCCTTCAGCCGATTTTATGTTATTTAGAAGAATATCAGAATCCAGACAGTTTCTGGTCTCATTGACTTCCATAGTATATATTTTTTCCTACTATGGAAGTCAATGGGACCAGAAACTGTCTGGTTACTGATCAGAAAATCGTCTGAACTCGAAAACGGTAAAACTCAACAGTTTAACTCTGAGGGAGTTGTAAAATGAGCCTATTTCCAAAAAAAGTGGAGTATCCATTTATCTGTGATAAAAAACAAAACAAATTGTTTATGTGTTGGTTTCGACCTTTGACACCAGCACTTCCTGTAATTTCAGGAGAGACATCCAGAATTTTGGGGTCAAAGTGTGCATCATCGAACCTGGTTTCTTCAAGACGCAGGTGACCAGCTTGGAGCCCATCGAGAGAGAACTTCATCGCCTCTGGGACCAACTGACCCCTGAAGTGAAAGAGAGTTACGGAGACAAATACTTGGATAAATGTATGTTATTTACGCAAACGATAACCATTTCTCCATTTATTCAAACATAGTCCATTGAGATGCTCTTTGTTTCTCCAGACATCAATATCCAGAGGCTGATCATGAACAACATATGCGACTCTGACCTCAGTAAAGTGACCAACTGCATGGAACACGCCCTGCTGTCCGCCCACCCAAGGACACGCTACAGTGCAGGCTGGGATGCCAAGCTCCTGTGGATCCCCTTGTCTTATATGCCCGCTTGCTTTGTAGATATTGCGCTGAAGCTGGTGATGCCAAAGCCAGCAAAAAGTGCCTAGATTTAGAGTGTGGTTAAAGGTCTTTTTAGGCTAGATACTTTTAACTCCCTTCTGATACACTGGAAGACACTCTATTTTGGAGTCCAATTTTGTATATTTATGAACAATTATACAAAGTACAACCACACCAAGCCATTTATCTTATTTCTCATTGACATGTTCTTGTCGAATAAGTGACATTTGCCTGAACTTGCCTTGAAAATGCATCACCAATTTTTGCCTGTTGGTCAACTACAGTAGATGTGTTGCTAGAGTGCCACTTTGACTTTTTGGCATTATATTTGTATGAAACTGTCAGAGATAGGCCTACGTGCTTGACTTGCCAAATTATGGATATTTTAATGGAATAGTTGACATACCTGTATGAACATAATTTAATAAATGTTATAATAATATTTTCTGCGTAGTCATATTGTCATCTATGAACCAGTTTCTTCCCAGAAAGGACAGGTTAAATCAGCATGGTATGCTGGTTATAGTTAAAACAATCTAGATGTTTTTGTTCAGTTGGTCAATATCCCACTGTCAGGTGAGTGGAGACCATATCAACAAATATTTCTTACGAGCCATGAACATTTATTATTCATTAAACCGCTCGTCCATGACGAATAAATCATTAAACTGATCCCTGAAGCTAATCTATTTATGCTAACATTCTCAAACGTGGAGCGCGAGAATATTCGGAGCGGTTGAATTTGTTCACGTCATCGTTCTTCTACGTAGCGATTGTAAATTGTTTTACATTAAAATAGCCTACATTTACTTCATATCGTATACATTTCATGTTATTTAATGCCTTGCTATATTTTCTACTGGGGTAACAGTTGTCAGAAGACGAGTAAGTTACGGCGTTGATCGTTTTAGAATATAAATATATTTAAACTTATAAACATCTCAAAAAGTGCTGTCTCAGTATCATGACATGAGATCTCTTCGCCCCCCGATGATTTAAAAGTGAAAGTTATCTGTGACGGTGAACTTTTAGGGGATGCCAGTGTTGATAAAGTGCTTCTGGCGCTCACCGGATTCCACGCGCACCTGTTGACGCGAATCAAAACAAACCAGCCGCGCGCGAGAGAGAGTGATCTCCAGAGTTACTTGCGACCAGGACTAGTTCAAATCCCCATATTTACGCTTCAAATTTTTATTTGTTTCTCATGCGATACAGGAAAATGATTTCTTTCAGGACCCTACGACTGCCTAATGTTGGAATTATTGGCTTACTGGCGAAAGACGTGGCAAAAAGCAGCTCAGCGTGTCAGAATGTGACGAAGAGGTCGTTTCATTTAACTTTTCACGCAACCCGCGAATTTACAGCACCTGTGTCCGTGGATAAACCAAAATCCAAAACGTGAGTCACTTTTATAACATATAAAAATGTTTATTGGTATCAAATGTTTGATTTAAAAAAAAAAATAGAAAAAGTAGCCTACATTTGTTTGGTGTTAGTGTGTGTAGAGGCCTAATCTTTTTTTCATTAAAGCAGAAATATGACCAATAAAAGTATATTCTCTGGACTGGAGGACATGCTTTTCTACACTATAACTGAAGGAGCGGAGAAAGTTCCTGTATCTCATTTCATCAGTGTAAGTTCTTTAATTTACACACACACTGAATCATACAACTTTTTTACATTAGCAGTTGTTAAAGTCTGCAAACTGAACATCACTGTATATGGGCAACAGCTGGGAGTTGCCCCACACATTGACTCAGATGTTATGGGCTCAGTTACCATCACCATCTTACATGTTCCCTATGAAATCTGATTCAGCCATTGGAGGGCTGAGGTAAAACTAACTCACACACGATTAGACTTTGTGGTACTGCTGTCATGGGTTGTGTAATAATTTATACAGAAGGTCAGTAAACACCCCCAGCACCTATAGGCTTAAATATCTAACTAAACTAAAGTTAACTAAACTTAATATTTTAAGTCAAGCACGAACACATACTTTTTTAAAAGTTGAAACATGTTTGATCATTGTTTAATTAGAGTAATCTTTATAAACACTACTGTTTAATTAAAGTTTGCCCAACAAATTTAAGTATTCTCCCCATCTAACAGGCAATGAAAAGCACCGGCCTTCTGACCTCTGACCCCAGATTGCGTGACTGCATGGAAAAGATTCGCGAAGCTATCCGGGAATCAGCCGGTGAAGTCATGATGGACCGTGAGCTGTTCCGAAAGTGAGTATATTTTACACACAAAAAATATCTGCGAATTTCCTGCATAAAGAGGAATACTTATCCAGACCAAGTTCTAGTTTTTAACATTTCCAACATTGTGACAGGTGTGCGGGTGGAAACATCGTTCTGCTGAGTCTCGCTTTCAGACGGAAGTTTATCATTCCCGAATTTGAGGCATTTGTTGGCATTATCAATCATATTTACCACACATCGAAACTGCAACATGATGGACATGTAAGAACTGTATTTTTAATCTTTTTTGTCTCATTTAGTTGTATAGTTGGACTCACTTCCAATATTTTTCAGGTTACAAAATACATTCCCCATCTCACCAAGTTTAGTCCTGATCTTTGGGGCGTCTCTCTCTGCACAGTGGATGGTCAAAGGTAAATAGAAAAAGCTCCCTCAAATTTTCTATAATATGAAGTGATGATTTTCAAACGAACTCTTTGATTTTCAGGCACTCAATTGGAGACACAAAGGTGCCGTTCTGCTTACAGTCGTGCGTGAAGCCGCTGGAATACGCCATCGCTGTACACGAGCACGGCACCGAGCGAGTGCACCACTATGTGGGGAAGGAGCCCAGCGGATTCAAATTCAACAAACTCTCTCTGGATGAAGACGGTGGGTGAGGAAATGTCATAGATTATCATATAGACAACCTACAGATGTTCTTGATGTCGAGCAAAATGCAATAGATATACTCATATGGCTACAGAAAATAGAATAGTGTTGGTAATCAAGTAATCAATAACTGTAATTTACAGTAAAGTAAGGGATTACTCTTAATTTTTTTGTAATTTGATCACAGTTACTTTGCATTAAATACAAACAATTCTATATGAAACAATAGTGGATTTAACAGAAATTTAGCGTCTAATGTTAAAATGCTGTGGCGTAACCTTGCTTTAAAAAGTGGGTGGGACAGGTGTGTGTGTGGGGTCATAAATCATAAATCAGATGTACTGTACACCTACACTCTAAGAAAAAAAGGTACAAAAGCTGTCCTTGGGACTGTACCTTTTCAAAAGGTACACTTTTGTACCCAAAGGCTGCATATTGGTACCTTAGTGGTACATATTAGCACCTAAATTGTACATATAAACATCTAAAATGTACATATTAGTACCTAAAATGTACATATTAACTGATTAACACCTAAAATGTACATATTACCACCTAAAATGGACATATTACCACCTTAAATGGACATATTAACACTTAAAATTTACATATTAGTACCTAAAATGTACATATTAACTCATGAAATGGACATATTAGCACCTAAAATGTACATATTAACACTTAAAATGGACATATTAGCTCCTGAAATGTACATATTACCACCTTAAATGGACATATTAACACTTAAAATTTACATATTAGTACCTAAAATGTACATATTAACTAATGAAATGGACATATTAGCACCTAAAATGTACATATTAACACTTAAAATGGACATATTAGCTCCTGAAATGTACATATTACCACCTTAAATGGACATATTAGCTCATGAAATGGACATATTAGCACCTAAAATGTTCATGTTAACATTTAAAATGTACATATTAACACTTAAAATGGACATATAAGCTCAAATTGACATATTAGCACCTAAAATGTACATATTAACACCTGAAATGTACATATCAACAGCTGAAATATACTTATTAGCACCTAAAATGTATATATTAGCACCTAAATTGTACATATTAACACTTAAAATGTACATATTAGCACCTAGAATGTACACATTAGCACCTGAAATGGACAATAGTTTACCTTTTGAAAAGGTACAGCCCAAGTGACAGCTTTTGTACCTTTTTTTCTGAGAGTGTATGTACAATAACATATCGATGTCCAGCAATTGATTAAAATAGTACATTGTGTTTAATTTGTCGTTTAATGAGATAATATGAGTAATACACGTAGTAACTATATGCTGTTCAAGATGTATGTACTATAGTAATTACTATAAATATGCAACTAATCTAAAACACACCCTAATCATAACCCCAACCCTTTAGTAAGTAAGTACATATACTTAATATTACTCAGTACTTGCATGAATAATTACATTTTAACACGGACACCTTAAAATGAAGTGTAGCCATACATTCATATTAAATGAAATAATTTGTGGTTTTCTGTTCTTAGATAAACCTCACAATCCCATGGTCAACGCTGGAGCGATTGTCATCAGTTCACTTATCAAGGTAAACATAAACCTGCACTTTCACTGTGGAGTTTAGTGTCAAGTAGGCTTTTGTTTGCACCATTTACTTGTCCGGTAATCAACTCTATTTGCAACTCCAAAACATACACTGATATGCGTGCGAGGGCATAATTCATTTGAGCTTACAGACCTTTGACCCAGAATTCCCGATCTGTGTGGACAGACGCGGAGCATCTGCTACATGTGTTGTTTTGTGGTGAAGCTATGAGCAGGACTATTACTGGTCTGGACTTAATCCAGGCTATTAAAAGTGCCCTTTAGAGCAAATGTGTGTGATCTGGGCTTCCTAGGTTCTCCATTACAAGCTGATAATAGGCAAAAGCGTCACGTTGGTAAAACTGACTGTTCCTCTTCTCGTTCTCTCCAGCCAGGTGTCAACAAAGCGGAGAAGTTTGACTATGTAAGTTGTTGGATCCTGACATTTTTCCATGTCATTTGAAAATATGAAAATACATACGCTGACAGGCAGGTGATTGGACGATTTTTTTTTTTTGGTCCTCAGATTTTCACAGAAGATTTTTGTTTTAATGTTTAGACCACTTATGTAGAGAGATTAAACCAAATAAAAAATAACAAAATGTGTTTATGAAACAAATTTCCTACCCATCCCTTTTAATGGAACAAGGCTATTAATCTCCAAAGCACCAAAAGTAGTGCATACAACCTTTCAGCTATATTATAAAGTCATACAATTGTTCTTTTCTAGTAGTCGTTATTCCTCGAAAATATTGCTTTTTAGATATAGATAATGCCTTTATAATGTATCTTTATTTGGTTTTTTACTATTAATTTTGCTAAATATTTTTTATTGCATTTCCTCATCAGGTGATGGAGTTTGTGAAGAAAATGACAGGCAGGGAGTATGTGGGCTTCAGCAACGCAACGTACGTCTTTCGCTTTGGCGTTTTACACTTGTTTTGCACACAATTTGATTGCTATTGACTTACGTTTGATTTTCGTTTGGACAGATTCCAGTCAGAGAAGGAGACAGGAGACAGAAACTACGCAATAGGATACTACCTTAAAGAAAAAAAGGTTTGTACTTTAGCGAACATTGTTTTTTATATAAACAATCTAGCGGGATTTTTTTTGATTGTTCACAAATACAATTGTGATGTCCTACTTTATAGTGTTTTCCGGATGGGGCGGATATGATCGACGCACTGGACTTTTATTTCCAGGTTGGTTAGGTGATTCTTCACCTGTTTTAATCAGTTAAATTATTTAAATGTTAAAGGAGTAGTTCACTTTAAAAAAAAAAAAATTGTGATCATTTACTCACCCCCACATCATCCAAGATGTCCATGTCTTTCTTTCTTCAGTTGAAAAGAAATGAAGGTTTTTGATGAAAACATTCCAGGATTTTCTCCATATAATGGACTTCAATGGGAACCAAACGGTTCAAGGTCCAAATGAGAGTTTCAGTGCAGCTTCAAAGGGCTTTAAATGACACCAGACGATGAATAAGGGTCTTATCAAGGACCCTTCGAGTCATGACTCGAAAAAAGATTTGTTCATTTTGATGAACGAGTTTGAACGGGAGAGTCACGAACGCTCATCACAGTACAGAGCAAGGCGAGCGTTTGTGCTTATAAAACTTTTTTATTTATTTTTTAAATGACCGATCATTTTGCTAGATAAGACCCTTATTCATCGTCTGGTGTCGTTTAAAGCCCTTTGAAGCTGCACTGAAACTCTCATTTGGACCTTGAACCGTTTGGTTCCCATTGAAGTCCATTATATGGAGAAAATCCTGGAATGTTTTCATCAAAAACCCTAATTTCTTTTCGACTGAAGAAAGAAAGACATGGACATCTTGGATGACCTGGGGGTGAGTAAATTATCAGCAAAAGTTTTTTTAAAAGTGAACTACTGCCGACTGGATTTCCTCTCTGTCCTTCACAGTTGTGCTCAATAGAGGTCACGTGTGAGTCTGGCAGTGTGATGGCTGCCACACTGGCTAACGGCGGCATCTGTCCAATCACAGGAGAGAGAGTTTTGAGCACAGAAGCTGTACGAAACACGCTCAGCCTCATGCACTCCTGCGGGATGTACGACTACTCGGGACAGTTCGCTTTCCATGTGAGTAAATTTATACTTGTATGGATTTTTTTTATGTTATAATTTGTGTCGTAGTAACACTTGCCGTATATCTTTACATCTCA
This sequence comes from Pimephales promelas, assembly GCF_988280905.1. Taxonomy (NCBI): domain Eukaryota; kingdom Metazoa; phylum Chordata; class Actinopteri; order Cypriniformes; family Leuciscidae; genus Pimephales; species Pimephales promelas. The sequence continues at coordinate 6,550,580 of NC_142770.1, read as the reverse complement.
AAACATGCAAAATCCATTTCACGGAAAGTCGACCATATTTGTAACACCTCTCCGGGCAGCTATTTTGGATGTCCTATGTATTTTAATGGGGGAATCCTGAAATCTCAAAAACGGCTCTTTTATTTATAAGACGGGACTTATTCTGCCATATTGCCCGATGGACTTTCTCCCATTCATAAGTAATATGAGTGTACCATCTTTGTATATCTAAAGTTTTTGATGCATGTCAGGTTGGATTACCTGCTAAGTCCGGTGTGTCGGGTGCAGTTCTTCTGGTGGTGCCGAACGTGATGGGCATCATGTGCTGGTCGCCCCCGGTGGACAGAATTGGAAACAGCGTCCGTGGAATCCACTTTTGTCAGGTGTTTCTGTCATCACCCTCTTTTTAATTCCAGACCATAAATTTAGTAAAAATAGCTAATTTTGTAACCATTCTGTATTTAGGAACTGGTGTCTTTATTCAACTTCCACAACTACGACAATCTGAGGCACTTTTTGAAGAAGCAAGACCCTCGCAGACAGTCTGGTGACGACATGGTAAACCTTAGAACAGCTTTCACACCAACCACATGAACTAAACTACAACATTAAACACCCAAACATTGTGTTGTAGAACAAGTCGGTGGTGAATCTGATGTTTGCAGCCCACAGTGGAGATGTTTCAGCTCTGAGAAGGTCATTTTGCAGTTCACAATGAACAAAATTTGAGTGCTACTGATATGAAGGTTACTTACAGTACTGATATCTCTTTTCCTCCATCAGGTTTTCCCTTTCATCCATGAATATGGAGTTAAAGGACTATGACTCTCGCACACCTCTCCACGTAGCAGCTGCAGAAGGTAGAATCATTTGCTGTGAACATTAAAGCATCTTTTTGTGCCAAATACAGTTTATTTAATTATTGTCTGTTCTGTTTTAGGTCATGTGGATGTTGTGATATTTCTGACGCAGGCTTGCAAAGTCAACCCTTTTGTGAAAGACAGGTACAGATCAGTTTCTTTACACCTTTACCTTCAATTCTGTCCATTTGGTCATAATTAACCTTGTATCTCTAATTCAGGTGGGGAAATATTCCCCGGGATGACGCCATGCAGTTCGGCCACAAGGACGTGGTGAAGATCCTGCAGGAATATGAGCAGAGCTGCAGTCCAGGCTGACACAGAAGACCACAGTCATCAATCCAGATATTCAGGGTGTGAATGTTTCAAAGTTAAAAGGTCGTTCACCCAAAAATGAAAAGTATCCCATAATTTACTCACCCTCAAGCCATCCATCCTAGGTGTGTATGAGCTATATATAAATTAGGGCTGTCAAACGATTAATCGCGATTAATCGCATCCAAAATAAAAGTTTGTGTTTATATAATATGTGTGTGTGTACTGTGTATAATTATTTTAGTTTACACATGCATTTATATTTAAGAAAAAAATATTAATTATATATAATTTTTTTTATATTTATATATAATATAAATTATTTATAAATCTATATACATGAAAATATTTCTTAAATATATACAAGCATGCGTGTGTATTTAAATTTATAAAATAATTATACACAGTGTACGCACATATATTATATAAACACAAACTTTTATTTTGGATGCGATTAATCGCAATTAATCGTTTGACGGCCCTAATATAAATATATAATAAGCTACTTCAGAAGGACTTTATTAACCCCCTGGAGCCATAAGGATAACTTTCATGATGGATGGATGCACTTTTTTAGCCTTCAAAATCTAAGGTACCATTCACTCCCATTATAAAGCTGATTGTATTTTTTAATATAACTCTGATTGTGTTTGAAATAAGAAAGAAGAAAGTCATATACACCTAGGATGGCTTGAAAGCAAGTAAATTCTGGGATAATTTTCATTTTTGGGTGAACTATCCCTTTAAGGACTATATAGATCAGGGGTGCCCAACCCTGCTCCTGCCAGTCAAGTCAAGTCAAATATATTTATATAGCGCTTTTCACAATCCAGATTGTATCAAAGCTGCTTCACAATATCAATCAAGACAACTTAACAGTGTTTGTTTATTCATTGAAAAAAAAAAAGACAATCAAGTTTGGTAGAGCTGATCAATGATGGGTCATTTAAGTTGAATATCTGAGCAAGCCAAAGGCAACAGTGGCAAGGAACCAAAAAACTCCATAAAGTGACCCGATGGTGTCCTAAAACTCCATCAGCCGATCGACTGTCCTGCACAGTTTATCTCCAGCCCTAATCAAACACACCTGAAGCAACCAATTAAGGTCTCCAGGATCACTTGAACATTAAAGGCAGGTGTGTGTGATTAGGGTTGGAGAAGGCAGGAGCAGGGTTGGGCACCCCTGATATAGATCATGTCATAAGAAATTGCACAAAAAAGGGCACATTATGGAAATTGTCTATTTAGATAGATAAAAAAAACGCTCTCTGTTTTCTTATTTGTAAATATGTTTTTGTACATAATTTGTGTTGTATACATGTTTAATGTGGAAAAGCACAATGTACAGTGTTTGTGAATAAACAAAACCAACCATACAGATTATCATTTTTACACATCTTAACGTATTTTAGAATATTTTTTTTTCTTAAAAGAAAATGTATTTCTATTTCTTTCAATGTCACGGTTTTTGCAACTTTTTTCGAATAAATTACCCAACAGGTATATTTTTATGGTGACCCAGTAGTGCACAACACAACGCAATTTAAAAAATAAACATAAGTTCACAAGACAACGAAATTAATCCACAACACTTACATTTACGAGTCATTAAATCATGTTTAATTTGGACTTCTCTGTGCATGCTCTTTGAGGTGGTGACCATAGACCTCCATTATATGACTGACAGACATGAACGGTTTGACCTAAAAATATACTGCGGAAACAAAGACACCTACATCTTGGATGCCCTTGAGGTAAGCTAAAACATATCAAAAATTAATTTCAAAGTGAACTATCCCTTTAATCTGCCTGTATTTTAGTGCACCAAGATTGACGTGATTCAATCTACAGATATTAGGTAGCCTATATGTGTAACTGTAAATGAATCTTGCATGCTTCTGCCTAGATTAGACGGAAATTGTGGCTTCCAGAGACAAAGCATATTGTCAAAACAAAATACACTTTCTTGAATGTTTATTATATTTTGAGGATATACCATATGTTTTTTGCAGTTTTTAATCACTAGCACTGTCCATCTTATCAATGGTATATAAATGGGGCAAAACACAATTTCCTGTAAGTCTAGACAGAGTTTAGAGGTCTCTAACACTGTTTTTATCAAGTGGAAAGTAGTGAACGGAAGGTATTAGAGAGAGCTGTAACCACAATGCTGTTCTCCGGCCTTTGCACACACTAAACCTCTCACGAATGAACCTCAGCCCAAAATACCAACAGTGACGTTGTTTTGCTTAGCAACAAAAATTAATGTGATGCCTTTTAAACACTCTTTGAATTAAAATAATAAAATAAATAACTTAGACAAAATTGTGAATTAAATTTTGCTGCATGAGAAAGGTGTTCAAAGGAGTATCAGTAACCGGATGCGATGGACATGTAAACATGTAGGCTATTGGTACATTGAACTATATTTAAACAACCATGAATATGCTAAAAACCAATTCGTTTTGGACTTCAGAAAGAAACTGAAGTCAATTTTGGTTACCTCTGCTACTTCCTCATAACCGGATGAGCGGCCATTGGCTGAATCTTCTGCACATGCTCTGTTTGTGAAATGAAACCACAGGAACAGTCACTTTTCTAAGATGCTCGCTTACATAAGCTGTTTAATCTGGCTCTTCATTTGTGTGGAAGGTAAGAGCTGTGTTATTTATTTATTTGATTTGTCTTTTTTTTTTTTTTTTAATTTGTTAATCTTTTGCCAAGCAAAAAATGGTTGAAAAAAAAAAAAAAAACACGTCCAGTCATTTCACTGTGCTAAACTGTTAAATTGCAAATATGCTCAATATTACATTTTCAAAGGTTAACTTCTGTATCTGTGGGTTCAGCTAAATATAATTAAATGTGTTTCAGGTGTGTTTGGCGCTGGTACAGATGAAGTGAAGTCGGTGTCAGTGACGGAAGGAGATTCTGTCACTCTAAACACTGATGTTCAAGTACAGAGTAAAGATCAGATCCTGTGGATGTTTGGACCTCGAGAGACTCGTATCGCTGAAATATATAAGCAGATTATTGATATGTTTGACAGTGATGTGACATTCGGAGACAGACTCCAGATGGACAGTCAAACTGGATCTCTGACCATCAGAAACATCAGATCTGAACACACTGGACTTTATAAAGTAAACGTCATCAGAAGCGAAGAAACTTCATACAAAAAGTTCAATGTTACTGTCTATGGTGAGTAAAGTGAAATGCTACATACAGTATTATAAATGTACATCAATGTCAGACAGAATCACTATGATCAAATTAAACACAGTAGAGGACATTTAAAACAAAAAATGTCAATTAGTTTACATTAGTATCTAGTATTATTTTAATTACAGATCAAATTGATATTCATGGTTACTTATGTTATTTTTGTTTTCCAGCTCCTCTTCCCATTCCCAACATCAGTAGAGACTTTTCAAACTGTTTATCATCATCAAGCCAGTATTGTTCACTGGTGTGTTCATCAGTGTTGAATGTGGGTGATGTGACTCTCTCCTGGTATAAAGGAATGAGTGTATTGTCCAACATCAGTGTGTCTAATATCAGCATCAGTCTCTCTCTACCTCTGGATGTGGAATATCAGGATAACAACACTTACAGCTGTGTGATCAACAATCCTGTCAGAAACCAGACCACACATCTGGACAACATCACGCAACTCTGTCACACATGTGCAGGTACATAATCAGTGTCTATTCAGGTTTGCCTGCTGTTGATATAAGTGTTTACTTTTTTTTAATATTTTGAGGAACATTTTTCATTATCTTTATCAGAGAACTTTTACCAGCAAGCTAATACGAATATTCATCATGTTGTAAAAAGGGCCACGAAATCAACCCAAATCGCGGAGTTCGATTCGTGGTGAAGGTCTCAACTTAAGCGTGTTCCGTCTTTTCCATGGCAAAGTGATTTTTAGTTAAATGCGATACATATTATCTTATGTATTAACTCGTTTCATCTGACTCCATAAAATGAAAAGGGTTTATCAATGATATTTGTGCATCATTTAATACGTTAATGCTTGACTATTCCTTTTAACTCTAATGAAAATAAAGTCAAAGTCTGTTAGAATAGTCAAGTATAACAATTTATTATGTCAGGTAAATGTATTATTAGAATTCCACAAGATAATCAGAGCAAATGTTTTTAGAACAAAGAAACTTTACCCAACATTTTGACTACATGAATGCTGAGCCTCGAAGACCCAGCATCATGGGCTGATCTGTTACAGAATAGCAGCCTCGAACTCTCCGAAATAGCCAGACCTTACCTGATATGTTAATCACCAGGTTTCAATGGAAAGTTACTGAATCTCCCCAACATGCTTATTGGGCGCAGACCATTTGCTTGGTTGTAATTTGCATTCAGACAAAAGGTAGAAGGTGATTAACTCAAAGACACTCCCTTTTGTGTGCAAGATATTTATATATTCTTAAAAACCTTATTACCTTTTCTTTAACTTCTTTGGGAATGAGACATTATTACCAGTCACCCTGAGACCATCAAAATGATTCTAAACAATCCTTAAAGATTATCAGATTCACATTAAAACCATATTCTTGTGTGAGTTTTCAGTATCATTGACTGAGAGAGAGAAAGAGACCAGATAAGATGTTCAGAGATAGGGTGTAGGGGGTAGGGTGTCAAATGTTAATTTGCAAGCAATGCCATTTGTCTTTAGAGGCCACTGGTCAGATATTTTCTCTTTAACCAGTTTTTCCAGTCTTACAATGTACTGATATTAGTATTTTTTTTCCACAGAAGCTGTTCATTCTGAGAGTGTGATTCCTTCTCTGATCTATGCTGTGCTGGGCACGACTGCGGTCGCTCTACTGTTTTTCCACGTCAGATCCAGACAGGTTGACAAATGTACATGTCCATTAGCGCAGAGTGAGAGGAAATGAGTGCTTTATAATTTATTACCAGAACAACAGAATTGTGAGATGGACAGCGGATGAGCACTGACAATAAATATATAAATAAATAAAAGAAAGAAAGAATCAAAGAAAGAAAGAAAAGTCAACGAGAGCGTCAGACACACATGAAACACCCGTTAATTGATTAAGCAGCTTGTGGATGACACCGAGGCACGATGCTTGAAACAATTAGTAACATTTTGTAGACTGATTTGTTCACAAAACTGATATTAAAGAACAATGTCCTTCATTCATGCTGTCCTTCATCTGGGCAAACATGCGTAAAAGCAATAATAAAACATGACACAAGCAAAAGACTTGATAGACAGCGAGCCAATTGGGTGGAGAGTGACGTCCAGCTCCCCCTCATTGGATGTAATGGGTGGAGCTAGACTGTCCAATGACACACTAACCCTACCCATAATCCCAAGTGGTGCTCACAGCAGACTCAAGGGCTTCTTAATATCCCTCCTCGTCTCCTCCGTCCTCCATCCTATGACCCGGAACCCGATCGAGCCATCTTGAAGTCAGGGGCGTAGAATTTAGTAGGGATGCTAGGGACGTGTCCCTACCAATATCCAGTGACACTGATATCCAGAGCAATAGTTTCGATCAAAACTTAAAATATATACATTGATGTTCCCGTCCCCACCAATTTCAAAATCAAACCTACGCCACTGCTTGAAGTACATCTAAATTCTCTAATGGCACAGCGAGGACTCGAGGATGGAGGAGTGAGGCTTCCAGAGGAGTCTTCAGCGAGGATGCACAGGTGTATTCTATGCAGAAGTCTTTCTTGTCGAGAAATCTGACACTCGTAAAATTTCTCCTCCCCCCTTCACATCTGTCACAATACTTTTAATTTGTGCTTTACCATTGCAGTTTAAATAAATGATATATCACACGCACAGTATATCAACAGGGCATCTTGCTTTATCTTTATTATTTATTAATTTATTAAATAACCAAACTCTCAAGGGCAGATCTTTTGACCTCAGCTCATGACGCAGTGAAGTGACGCTCCAGTGATCAAGAATATTCCAATATAAATAAGCTCTCCTCCAATTCCTCCATCCGCATTTTCTTTCCTTGCTGCCTTCCCTGGCATCCTACAGGGGGCGGAGCTGAGACGCAAAAGAGGATGCACACTGAAGAATTGAGAAGCACCCCACCTCTCTAGACGTTTAAGGGGGTGGAGGGAGGACTTATGGGTAGGGTTAGGGTGTGGTTATATATTCTAGCTCCACCAATTAGGCACAAATTACATTCACTCCTCCTCTAGCGAGGTGGAGCTAGGCGTAAGCTCCACCCATTACACAACAATACTATTGGGGATGTGAGCACCACTTGAAAGACTTTACCAGCAGAAATTATAACAATAGTTTGGAAAGTATCGTTACATAAATGTGTTATCAACGTGTAAATCTGAAATATTTTTTACTTTTGTAAAATAATTTATTATAATTATGTTTTGCTTTTGTTAAATAAAGTTTTTTCAAATTCAATGTTTGTTCCAAATAGACCTTATGCACCAGAGAAACGTGGGCACCGTCATCTTTAGAATATTGTCTTTGAACTTCCGGTTCTGTATATCTCTATGGCATCGCTGTCGAGGAGTAATTAGCTGGTGAAGTGGATTTACTTAGTGTAGAGTTAACAAAAGTTATCATGAGCATTGTAATGTTTATCATAAGCATTGTAAAGCAGATGTCTTAAAGGTGCCATCTAACATAATAAATCAAATCCTACTCCATATTCCATAACAGATGGGGGCAGTATACCTCCAAAAAATGACTTGTGCTCCTACCATCGCGCATGTTATTCAAATCATTTGACATGAAAGTAAAAGGTTGGAAGACCGCAGTTTCACGTGGAACATTTGGAGATTTTTAGAGATCAGAGACTAAACACTAGAGTGAACTAAACTAAACACTATGAATCTCAACACTAAATGATGAAGACCGCCTCATAGATCTCAAAAACAAGCTGGTGCATTTCGACGGTATGGGAAAATAAAAGCTTGGGCAATTATTTGAAGTTTATGGTATTCGTTTTGTTCATATTACACTTTTATTGTTAGTGAATTAATTTGACAGACAGCATTCGCTGATGTTGATCAAGCTAGCGCCGTGAATTCACCGTGAGACACACGCAATTGACACTTAGCAAGCAGGTTAGTTAAGCTCTCAGATTCTGTCAATTATATTACGCAATTCAAAGAATAAATACCGTTTTGGCGCTTGTACATGTTACACTACAGATCCCTAGCGCACGTGAACCGATCGTCTCTACTAGCTGGAAAAAGAACATGAACTCTGTTGAAAGATGCAGTATGCTACAACTTACCAAAATGTATTCCTCGTGCATAATGTCGACCAATCATTTTTTGAACTCTTCCCTGAACTGAAATGTAGTAGTGGGCTGTATTTCCACACGACTGACATCAGGTTCAAGTACACACAAGCCGGCGCGAGCGCGACTCACTCGCGTATTGCAGTTTGGCTGGTGCTAACGTTGCCCGGCCACATACCGCCTCCCATGGCCGGAACTGGTATTACGATACCTGCCGGGCCGGGGCTAGTAATTTAGCATGCTAATTCAGGTTGATATCTCGGCAGCACTATAACTTGTCAGTTTTTTAATGACATCTTTGCACTTATTTCTTCTCATTCTTTTGATGCGTGTAGCTCATTTTTCGTATATTGTTACCTCAATAATTACATATGGCACCTTTAACAAATGTCGAACGGGAATTTTTTTACGAGCAGTTCATTCATACCTATGCAAGATCGCTGTGGAAATACAGACCGGAAGTCAAAAGACAACGAGCCAGAGAATGAGCGCAACGCTGAAAAGGGGCGGGGCTACATAAGGTCTATACTCTATCTATGGTTTACTACATATTAGGGTCTAAAACAAACAAACAATGGGACTCGAACTTTAAACCTTGCTAGATTCTCTAGTGGATTTCATTTTTAAATCAAGCTATAACAAAGATGGCCATATTTGTGTTATTTTAATCGTGCGTATTGATTGTTTTTGACAGTGTTCAAAACAGTCAATATATATAGCTAGACTAGAACAGTGGTTTCCAACCTTTTATTTGGTCTGAGACCCCCTTTTTCCAAAGAAAATATTTTAGCCCCCCCCCCCCCCCTCACATTAGTAAGCTAAGCTTCCCCCTCTTGTAAGCTTGCAGCAAGGATGACAATGTTGTTTTCAAACAGGTATGTTTATAACCAGATGTGTTTATGCACAAATAATAGCCTATAATATTAAAAATACAATAACAAAAACATCAGTAGGCCCTTTGTCATTTAAAAACGTAAGCCTATGAGAAGCCTATATTGGCCCTATTTAAAATGCAAAAACATGTAAAAAAAAAAAAAAAAAAGAAGTAAAATAGTCCCATTGTCCAATGTAAACACTTATTATAGGTGTACATAAGTGGTTCCGGATAAGTCAAAAACACGGACTGGTGGATTCATGATGAACTCGCCCATTATATAAATTTTGAACAGAAAAAAGTTAAAGACTATTTAATGCTATTTAAATGTTAAATGTTATTTAATGCTCTTTGCTCAAAACTTTTCAAAATATGACGCGACCCCCCACAGAGCTCGCTGAGGCGCCCTTGTGGGCCGCGACCCCCCCGGTTGGGAACCAATGGACTAGATTAGACACATTACACATACCCACTACAGAAGCAGCAGATCTGAGCTTTAACTGTGTGCCCACTAGATGGCAATAACTCACAATTGTTCAAGAGTTCCTCTGTAAAAAGAAAATGCAAGCGATTCATCTAAATGTACAAAGGCACAAACAAATGCTCTGTATATAAGTTTACACACCTCAACGAGTCTACAGGAACAAATAGACATGCTGAATAACTACTAGTGCTTTAATTTCACATTCTACATCTGGACATTATACATTAAGACACTGCAGAGACCACACACCCTTCATTTCGTGAAAATAAATAAATAAAAGTTATAGCAGTTGTTAGATAAATATATTGGTTTTCCTCAAGACTTTGGACTTAAATGAACAAATTTGGAAATGTACTGGTACAAAAAAACTGTTTATTAAAGAAAGTGCAACATATACCCATGGCTTTAAAATACTGCAAATATAAAGAGGCATGTCAAATCTCAGTCTGCGTTTGAAATGATATGGTATGATGGGACATGTAATGACTTGCTGAGCTATGATACAGGACAGACAGGAAAACAATTACTGGAAATACAGCAAAGGTTGGGGTGGGGTCTAGTGGCTTACTGTACAAACAAGGAAGAACAACCCTGAGGAGATTTGGAGGTTGACTGTGCTTAGCAAGAATAGGAGAAGAGGAGGGCATTAAGAAGTCTAAAGCAAGTGCATGCATAACTTTTCAACATGTATCATTATACTCTCACAATTTTAGTCAATGGGTTTAAAGTGAGCTTTATCTTGTTTTTTTGTACTCACTGTGACTTGTGCTGTGCATGCAAATATGTCTGTGTTCGATATTTGCATATGCTAATCATAACATCAGTCAAATTCACTCAGTTGAGCTTTTCCATCTTTCACTTCTGGGTCAGACTGAGTGTTTTTTTTTTTCACCAAAGACTACTAAAAAACTACTATATTGAAGTCATTCTGAATTCTTCTTCTCAATCCACTGTTTGAAAGCTGACAAATCCAGACCAAAGTATTCTGTTGAAATACGTCAGTGTCTCATGTGACGATGCTGGAGTATATTGTTTCTGCTTCCTCTGTCTCATTAGCTTTCTGCAACACAAATGCGACAAACTATATGAAAGTCTTCAGAAGAACATCTGTGAGATTAACACACATCATAGTTACAAGAAACAGCACCATTCAGAGCATAAAGTCAGAAAAAAATAAATAATAATAATTAATAAAATTAAAATTACACTCCTAACAATATTACAGTGCAATCTCTTTTATAAACATTTTAAAAGAGATAGAATTTTTAGAAAATATGTGGGTCTGTTCCTCACAAAGATATTTTATTGACTTTAAAACACTTGGACTATCAAAAAATTATATACTTTAGGGTGATTTGTCAGTTTGCATCCATTAATTAAACTGACATTAACCTGGATAATCTTTGAAGATTATAATTTTTATTCAACCGGCGCAAGTCAAACTGGGTTGGAATGACAGGAGAGTGATTCAATTCGTTTTAGGTGACTAAACCTTAAAGTATCCAATTTCTTGGTCAAATATCAGGATGGACATGCAAACAGATGCTGTTTCAAGAAAATCATACCTTTTTTTGTCCATTTTGTATAAAAAATCCTGTTTCAGCATATTGTACTTCGTCTTCTCCTGACTGAGCTGTCTCTCCTGTATGTGTACATGCTTCAAAACAATTTCCTAAAGAGTTAGGGTAGGAGAGGGTTAATTTCTCAATTATTAATATCAACTATAAGCACTTCATGCATAACCATTAATACAATTATTCCTGCTTTTTAGAAGCTGAAGGAGAATTGTACCTTTTTGTGCCGTTCGTTTGTGTTTCCTGTAGAAAAAGTACATCAAACCAGCAAGTGCGAGCAGAAGTGCAGCAGAAATACATGCAGCAAGGGCCGTGTTTGCAGTGTGAGTTTCTAAAACAGAAAGGGGGTATTAATTTAACTTTGGTCTCATATCAGCATTGCCTCTAAAGACCCTAAGCAAGGACGTCTATGCCATTTGGACAGAGGAGGAAAATATTTAATCTATCTAAATTTGATAAAACAGAACAATTCAGTAAATAGATACTAATTACTGTTGACGTACCTGCACATGTGTGACAGAGTTGCGTGATGTTGTCCAGATGTGTGGTCTGGTTTCTGACAGGATTGTTGATCACACAGCTGTAAGTGTTGTTATCCTGATATTCCACATCCAGAGGTAGAGAGAGACTGATGCTGATATTAGACACACTGATGTTGGACAATACACTCATTCCTTTATACCAGGAGAGAGTCACATCACCCACATTCAACACTGATGAACACACCAGTGAACAATACTGGCTTGATGATGATAAACAGTTTGAAAAGTCTCTACTGATGTTGGGAATGGGAAGAGGAGCTGGAAAACAAAAATAACATAAGTAACCATGAATATCAATTTGATCTGTAATTAAAATAATACTAGATACTAATGTAAACTAATTGACATTTTTTGTTTTAAATGTCCTCTACTGTGTTTAATTTGATCATAGTGATTCTGTCTGACATTGATGTACATTTATAATACTGTATGTAGCATTTCACTTTACTCACCATAGACAGTAACATTGAACTTTTTGTATGAAGTTTCTTCGCTTCTGATGACGTTTACTTTATAAAGTCCAGTGTGTTCAGATCTGATGTTTCTGATGGTCAGAGATCCAGTTTGACTGTCCATCTGGAGTCTGTCTCCGAATGTCACATCACTGTCAAACATATCAATAATCTGCTTATATATTTCAGCGATACGAGTCTCTCGAGGTCCAAACATCCACAGGATCTGATCTTTACTCTGTACTTGAACATCAGTGTTTAGAGAGACAGAATCTCCTTCCGTCACTGACACCGACTTCACTTCATCTGTACCAGCGCCAAACACACCTGAAACACAGGAGAAACTCAGGGGTGGGGGTGTATACTTTTTTTTTTTTATAATAGCCTAATTTACAGACGTATGGGAGAACGGGCACAACCTAACACTTTCACAATTTGTGCAAATTCACTTGGGGTTTAGAAGTATTTATTTTTTCCCTCATTAATTTCACACGTCTAGTACAATTATGTGGTTTTGTTTCATTAATACAGTGTATACTTTTTCTTGATTTTCTATTCCCGAAAGAATAGTATTTAAATGTGATAACATGGTTGGTCATATTGTAACAAGTGAGGGGCACATTGTACCACAACCATATAAAAGAAAGATTAAAATGCTATCTGATGTAGCTATACACACACACACACACACACACATAAATACATATAAAATAAAATAGTTATTAACTTTTTTTTAATTCATTAAAACTCTAAATGCTATGTTAAGGTAATTTGAGACAGAGAAAGAAAACTAAACAAGAAATTGGATAAATGTCGGTTTCAAACAATAAAATACCTTTAAATCCTTGCAGGAACAGAAACAAGCAAGCTGTTCTCCCAACGGTATTCCTCAACATTTCGCCGAGCAGATAGACAAACTCCTCATGACGACGTCAACTGACTGATAAAAGAAGAAGTAAACAGAAAAATACCACTTTGATACGAAACTAACACATTTTGAGCTAAACGATTATGTCCGATTTGCTCAAATGGTTCATTATAAACGCTGATCTGGATGAACGGTGTGTGTGAAGCACTGAACACGAACTAAGACCCCGCCCGTTTGACTTGACTAGCACCCTGCAGCAACAGAAGCTACTTGGTTTTTGGTTTAAATATAAACAGGCCGTCGAAAAAAACAAACACAAAACACCAAAAAAACCTAATAATAAATTATTAAATCTTTGTTTAATTTCTGTATTAATAAAAAAAAGAAAACATTTTCTCCATCTAAATGTTGTACAAGCTCAATTTAATAAAGTGCAAACTATACCATTACACAATGGTATATGGTATATAATGGTTATTTTAAAATCTAATTTTCAACAACACATTTGGTCAGCAGAAGACCTGATATCTGTAAAAAATCAAATAACGACTCATCACAACATTGCAGTGTTGCTATTCACTAATATTCAAAGTTAGTACTGTAACCCAAAATATATTGACAAAATCTCACCTGATCAAAAAGTTAGGCATACCAATAGGAGCCTTATAATGTAATTTACTTTTTAATGTCTTTTTCGAGCAACTGAGATGATACAGAGCAGACCGCGATCATGTTGGCTCCTGGAAGCCAATGCTTTTAGCTGTCTCTTTAAACAAGTTTGACGTAAGAATGTTATAGGTTTATTTGAAGTTTATACACGGCAGTATAAGGTCAGGCCATCAGAAGCACCTCATCCACCTACACTACACCACATGCACATGCCACCATTACTCAAACTCATTCTTGTGCACAACTTGCACATTCCACTGGTACAAACCACACGTTTAGTAGCCTGCACAACTTATAGGTACAGTATACCATGACCTAGATTATACAAGTGATTACATTAGATTTATTGAGGTGATCAAACTGGTTAAACTAGTCACACACATATGCATAGATTCTTTGAATGTTTAGAACATGTATTTGCCTTTATTTGCTCATTAATTATTTTATTTTTCCGTAATTCATGAATGTTTGTGAATAAAACGCGACGTGCAGTGCAAGATACAATCTAAATGATAAACTATGTTACACTCTAATGATCAGTGTGGTTTTCTGCTCTTCTCTGAACCTGAAGCCCCTTCCTCTTCTTCTTTTCATCTCTGCTACACAAACTTAAAGCGAACTGAGGCCTCTGATCTGACTCAACCATCAGAGATGTCAATGATGTCTTTGTGATGTTCGCAGAGAAGAAAGATGGAGAAGTTCTCACAGCTCCGGCCAAAAAGTCCCCATCGGCGAAGTGAGGCTCACAACAGATGATTCTGATAAGCAGTTATACAAAAATGATCATATCGGCACAACCATAAACTTATTTATTATATAGGTTACAGTGGCTGAAGCTTTGATGAAACAGTGTCTTTCATCACGTTCGAGTGACCACTTCCTGTTGCAATGCTGAGGAGAACAAAAAAAGGTCAAAGCCAAAACCCATCATGCAAACAGTCATCCTTTTTCACACGAATAAGTCACACTTCTGAGCTAACTTCAACTTTTGTCATAAACGGACACCAAAAGTTGTGATAGAAAAGCACAAAATGTGAGTAGATAGTATTTTAAAATGCAAATGAAATTATTCAATGAAAGGTTTTAGAAATTATCATAAACAAAAGAAACAGAAAAGTTCAATTCACTTTACACTTTGATTGAGGGGGTAAAAAAAAGCAAATAATAGCCTATATAAAGTGTATTAATGCTGTAATCATCATGGGCACTGCTGATGTCAAGCATACATGTAGATTAACGATAGCACAGCTGTATACTGTAAATATGTTTAGCCGACAGTGTTTTGTAAGCAGTTTTAAATCACATGATTCCCGAGTTGTAATTCAGGTCTTTCTAAATCTCACAATTTTTTTTTCATTTACAGACAAACGCTAATAGTCTCAGATGCATCTAAAAATGAGCAGAATTTAGTTAAAACCCCTAAGTTCACACATTTTCACACTTTGGGTTCTGGTAGGCCACCGTTTCCTGTAGATCAGAGAGATAGTGTTATACAGTCCTATAAGATTTACGCTGAGTAATGTAACGTTTATGTGTTGAACATTTGTTTTAGTCATGGCAATGATTCAGACTGACCAAACTAGCGTCTATCACTAAACAGACAGTCCAGGGAAGAGCTTCCGTGTTTTACCACTTCATGTTTTGCCTACTTTATTGTCAAGCCATGGTTGCCAAGTTACCGTTCCCAGATGGCCAGTGATACCTGATATCTGACTTTTGTTTGCATACTGTGTGATAAATCAGCATCATGTGAAACACAAAGTGTAGTGGGAATTTTTCATTGTGCATTATAATGGGCAACAGACCCTCAGCGTCTCCACTGTTTCCACACTCATTAACCATTTCTACACTCTAAAAAATGCTGGGTTGTTTTAACCCAATTTTGGGTCAAATATGGACAAACTCAAACATTGGGTTAAAAATGTAATGTAAAAATTTAACCCAACGGCTGGGTTAGTCCATATTTGACCCAAAGTTGGGTTAAAACAACCCAGCATTTTTTAGAGTGTACACTCAGAGGATGACGGCAGTTAATGGAAGGCTAAGGGAGGATCCAAATATTTGTCCTGTAACTTGATCTGTCTCCAGTAAGTGGTCTGATTAACATCTTCAAAATCCTCATGAGTATGGGTTTGGTTTGAGGGGCATAAAAGTAGGGAATGTTTGAACATAAAAAGTGGGATTGCCGGATGTTTCCAATGATCACTATCAGTACTATTGTGTAAACATCACTGATCATGTAATGGAGGAAGGGTTTTTAGCTTATACTGTAAATCACCAGTTCCTCATTTTAAGACCTCCCTCTTTCCTTTCTAACTGTCGACTTCCTTGTTCTCGAACGGATCTGCCTGTTCTGATGTCATTCATGATGTTAAATCAAAAAAGAAACAGAATATTAGGAAATATGTTCGAAACTGCAGATCTGTGTGTGAGCATCAATAAGAGTTTCGTATTTTTATCTTGGTCTGTCACCGTTTCACTTGTCAAACCGCATCCTGTGTCAGAGGTCTCCAGCTAGACCATGTGAAATGACAGTGTGCTTTAGAAAGACCTAACTTCCTCTCACAACGAAGAGTCTAGCATGTTTGTCCTTTCCTCTACAAATATTGACTTCTGGTCTCTGTTCAAAGAAACACACCTGTAACTGAGGGAACAATGAAGTATGTTAAACACATGAGTGTAGATTACCAGCAAAGACTATCTCATTTCAATACCCTCCCCCTCCCTCTCAGTCTTCTGTGCACTGTTTATCTCCTAAACACAGGGGAGAATGGAGCTTGGGGAATTTCCATGGAAAAAAAAAAAAAAAGTGCAGCTGCATCATGTGAAACTACAGTAAGCAGCCGCCTAGGGGTTCTGACGCAGCCATACAACCACAAGCTAAGTAGAAACATAAACGAGCAGAAATGTTCAATTTAAAGGGAAAATTCACCCAAATTTAATAATCTGTCACCCTTATTTCATTCCAAAACTGTAAGAGTTTCTCCTTCTGAACAAAAAAAGATGTTTTGAAGAATGTCAATAATCAAACATGTCCCTTTGACTTCCATATATATAGAAAAAAATACTATGGAAGTCAAAGGGGCCCATCAACAGTTTGGTTACCGACATTCTTCAAAATGTCATCTTTTGTTCAGCCGAAGAAAGAAACTCATACAGTTTTGGAATGACATAATTATATTTTTGGGTGAACTACCCCTTTAAGAGCTTGTATAAGTTGCTCTGACACCTAGTGGTGTGTTTTTACTCCACAATAATTAAAGGGTTAGTTCACCCAAAAATGAAAATTATGTCATTAATTACTCACCCCCATGCTGTTCCAACCCCGTAAGACCTTCGTTCATCTTCGGAACACAAATAAAGATATTTTTGATTGAATCTGAGAGCTGGATCACTCTTCCATAGGCTTCCTAAGGGACTGGCTCTTGACGGCCCATAAAGTCATTAAAGAAAAGGTTTAAATATTCCATGTGCCTACAGCGGCTCAATTATAAGTTTATCAAGCGACGAGACTACTTTTTGTGCGGAAAAAAAAAAAAACGACTTAATTCGACTATTCCATTACTTCCTTATGGGCGCATGCGGGAGAACTGAGACGAGGACGTTCTCATTCGTCTACTTCTTGTTACCGGCTGCTCACCGCTTAGGAGTTTTACCGCCACCTATCGTATAAAATGATGATCCATATATAAGGCGCTCCGGATTATAAGGAACACTGTCGTTTTTTGAGAAGATTAAAGGCTTTTATGTGCACCTTGTAGTGCGGAAAATACGCTAATTGAAAAGCGTATGTACAGCGCGCATCTTCCTCTGCTTGTAAACAGAAAGTTTTGCGCTTCCAGCTATATCAGCACATCATCTTATACAGTAGGGGGCGGTAATACTCCTGAGCGGAGCAGCCGGTAACAAAAAGTAGTAGAAGGAGAACGTCCTCGTCTCAGTTCTCGCGCATGCGCCCATAAGGAAGTAATAGAATAGTCGAATTAAGTCGTTATTTATGTTTTTTTCGCACAAAAAGTAGTCTCGTGGCTTGATAAACTTATAATTGAGCCGCTGTAGGCACATGGAATATTTAAACCTTTTCTTTAATGACTTTATGGGCCGTCAAGAGCCAGTCCCTTAGGCATTCTATGTAGGACTGATCCAGCTCCCAGATTCAATCAAAAATATCTTTATTTGTGTTCCGAAGATGAACGAAGGTCTTACGGGGTTGGAACAGCATGGGGGTGAGTAATTAATGACTTAATTTTAATTTTTGGGTGAACTAACCCTTTAAGTCCTTACTACTAAACAAACTCATCATTACACATTTCAGGTCATATTAATTGTAAGTGCTATTCACAATACATATGGGTTTCAAAGCAGCTTTACAGAAAATGCATGCGTGATATATTATCAGAGAGAAGCGAGTTAGCTATTTCAGAAACGTTGTCCATATACAAAACACGAAGTTAGCTAATTAATGTATTAATTTAGGACAGAGGCAGGTTACTGAGGCAATAAATATGCATACATGTTAACAAATTATTAGCATATAGAACATTTTTGCATTTGTGCACAATTTTGGTTGATTCACTGCCTGGCTCATTACTGAGGCGTTGCCTCCCAGAGCAAACCATTTTACAAAATAGACGAGTCATAAAACTTATAGCCTACTATGTGATGTAGAAGCTGTTTACATGCCTACAACATGTGTCACAATACGGATTGTACTATGAGATTTTACTTTTTCTCATTTCGTACGTTGACTTCCCTAATCTTGGAAACCGGGATAAGGCTATTTATTTTCCCGGCGCCGTCATAAACAACCCAGCGATCTCTTTGGCGCGACGTCAAAAGCCAGTGGCTTAACAACGTATACGTTTAACATTTTTAAAACATTTCTGCCACCTTGTGGTTGTTAAATGTTATTAATAACATAGCCAGCAGCCATCTAGCCAAAGACTGGTTCCCCACTGAAGCTAGCAGGGCTGAGCCTGGTTAGTACCTGGATTGGAGAGAGACTGAGACTGAAGAACTGTTAGTGAGGCCAGCAGGGGGCGCTGACCCTCTGGTCTGTGTGGGTTCTAAGGCCCCACCCCAGTGTAGACCATTTCAAAAGATGTAAACAACACTGGTCCAGAAGCACTTCCTGTTTCAGTTTTTTAACACTACATAAAAGCTGGGACAAAATAGAACCAACAGAACATTTAAAACTGAATCAAAAAGTTAAACCAACATCATTAAGATGTTTTCTTTACATGTGAAATAAAGAAAATGGTTACAAACTGAAACAGGAAGTGTTTCTGGACCAGTGTTGTTTACATCTTGTGAAATGGTCTATAGTGTCAAAGAGCACGGTCCTTCTGATGAGATGTTATCCCTGACTCTTTGTGGTCATTAAAAATCCCATATGTCTTTAGAGAGAAAGAGAAAAAAAGTAGGGGTGTAACCCTGAAATTCTGGCCAAATTTGTCCCTTGGCCTCTGTCCACCATGGCCTCCAAATCATCACACATACTGATTGGCTTCATCACTGTCTCCTCTCCACCAGTAAGCTGATGTGTTGGGCTTTCTGGAGCAATATGGCTGCCGTCGCATCATCCAGGTGGTGCTGCACATTGGTGGTGCTTGAGGAGATTCCCCCCTTCCATATGTGAAGTGCTTCGAGTACCCAGAAATTGTAAGTTAATCAGCAGCACCCAATTGTGTTTGTTACATATTATTTCTTATATGATGATCAGAACAGAAATCTCTCAATAGGAAATTTCAACATAATCTACTGAATCAGATCTTTACTATAGCTGAGAATAAAGAAAGAGTAAATGCCAGACTCGGTTATATACATATATATTTATTTGTATTTATTCATGAATTTATTATTACTCCCAACATTATATGTAATCATTTTATCTAAAAAAAAAAACACTATTGGATTGGCAATTACTTATAGCCAATCCAATCCTCAGCAAACTGAATCACACCTGTCCCATACAACATTAAATGCAGGATTATTATGACATAGGAACAGTCTCACAAGTATTACAAACTCTGCTATTTAACAATTCTGCATTTAGTGCGGGTTACATATATTTTTTATTTTAGGTTTTTTAAGTTTTTTTAAGATTGATTCGATTGATATTTTATTTAAGTTGAATATCAAAATAAACAGGATTGTTTAACTTTGACTTTGCTGCCACCAAGTGTAATACTTGAGCATGTAAGCAGCTCTAGTAAGTGACAGAATCAAAGTAATCTTCAAAAATAATAGCAAAACCTCCTGATGTGTGCTTCGGAAATGGCATGGGATAAATTTCTATCTGCAGCACAAAGGGATAGATTGTGATGTAACTGTGGATGAACTGCCAATCAAAGATTGTTGCTCATTTTCAGCGTTGTGGTCTGCTGTCTGTCTGTGTGCTGTCTCTGATGCCTCTGTTAAAAAAGGAACAATTCAAATGTACCATTATAATTTATACTTGTATATATATATATATTTGTATAAGTGAAAAGGTATTTAAAAAACTGCAATTTCCTTGTCTGACCTGCAGGGGAATTTTGACTGGTCGCAGTTTGACTCCCAGTCTCTGTAAAACACAAATTCAGCAGAACGATCATGAGATCTTCCACTGAGTGACTGGCAGACTTTCATTTCATAATGTACTCTTACATTTATGTATATAATCTTACATTTATTACATATATCCAATTCTTTTCTTTCTCATCAAAATCTAGTACTCTTTGAATGGTGTAATTATGTGATGTCCAAAGTTGCATGTATGTAGCCTAACTAAAATGACAAAAGGACATAAAGACTGCACTTTTTTTCATTGTGAACATAAGAATTGTCATAGTGGTCAAGTTAGTTTTGCACAAAAGACATATTCAGTTTCAGCTGCATAAGTAATACTTGCCCTCTTGTCTTGCTCGTTTACGCTTAATGTAGTAACAGAGTCCCACAATTAAAGCAAGGAGAACAAGAGCAACAGGCAAACCTATTTCCAGATTGAGATTGTTGCTCTGAACTGGAATGAACAAAAAGAAGACAGTAATTAGTGTAAGACAGTGATCCTGCCAAACTCATTTCAAGATACAAAAGCAACAGCAAATCTCCATTAAATACAGCAGGAATTATTTGATGAAGAAGGCAACTTTAGCACCCAAAATAAGCATTAAAATTAACACAATTAACCATTCAGCGTTTACCATCAACGTCTCAAAATTCTCTGACTTGAAAAATCAGATCAATTGTTACTAAAAACTTTATAGGATGAAATAGGATTAATAAATGGTAGGACATTGCTAAGACTGATCTTATTAGAGACATGAATGAGGCCGTGTCTCTTACAGTAATTACATCTCCAAATGAAGTATGTTTAATATTGATGTTAGAGGTCAGGTGTCACTGGCCCGAGGCTATTAGCCTGGTACGGCCCGTTTAAAGCCCTTTTCGCACTGGCCTTAGGCTAATAGCCCAGCATGGCCTGTTTAAAGCCCTGGCTCGCACTGGCCTGGGGCTATTAGCCCGGTACAGCCCGGGCCACTGTCTTTGCATAAAATTTAATTTCAATAGGCTCATCTAAAGCCTTGTGTCTAAGTGCTTGAGAATTGTTTAAATAAATACTGATTGATTAACAAGTGTTGTAACATGACGTGTTTTAAAATGCGTAAAATAGCCACAAAAAGAATGGAGTGTCCAAACGTTTAAAGTCCCCGTGAACCGGAAGTTGCAAACGATTTTTCTCCAGTGACGTATTTCCAATTGAAACGGAATATTGAACAGAGGGCAGGGTTTTACTCTAGCGCTCCTCCTCTCCATCTCTCGCTCATAGCAAACTAACGTTTTGAGGGGAGTGGTTAAGCGTTTCCCCACCCAAACTGTGAAACCTACGTCATCAGAAAAAGAAACCGTTCCAGACCGGAAGTAACTTTTCAGATTTTGATTAAAGATTACCAAGGTAAAACATTTTTTTAATATATTTTTACGTGCACGGATTAATTGTTAACCACAAGACTAGTAATATGTGCTAACAAAGTAAATACACTCTAAAAAATGCTGGGTTGTTTTAGGGTAAAATATGGACAAACCCAGCCATTGGGTAAAAAATTTAATTTAAAAATGTAACCAAATGGCTGGGTTTGTCCATATTTTACCCAAAATTGGGTTAAAACAACCCAGCATTTTTTAGAGTGTAGGTTCAATTTTGATTTCACGGGGACTTTAATTAATGAACATGCTATCTTACACTGTTTAGGAATTGGCGATAGATTAAGAGAAAATAGCAGCTGTTAAAGATGTACCTGGAAATTATTCACATAGATCAGTTGGTAGCACTTCATTTTACAGTCCTGTTCCCCATGTACATGATATGTACTTATTATAGTAATTACAATAACCAACCCTTGAACCTAACCTTAACCCATGTACTTACCTTATATTAGCCACTTTTTTAGTACACTGTAAGTACACATAAGTGCACGTACTGTAAAATGAAGTGCTACCAATCAGTTTAGTAGCTAATATCAAGTCCAGGCAAACCTGCACAGAGTTCCTTGATGTTGTCCAGATGTGTGGTCTGGTTTCGGATGGGATTGTTGATCACACAGCTGTAAGTGTTTTTATCCTGATATTCCACCTCCAGACATAAAGAGACGCTGTTGTTGTGTTCAGACACACTGATGCTGGACAATACACTGGTTCCTTTGAGCCAGGAGAGAGTCACATCACTCACATTATACACTAAACACACCAGTGAACATATGGAGTCTGATGATGATGAACATAGTAAAGAGTTATTGGTGATGACAGGAACCGGAAGAGGAGCTGGGGAACAGAAGTTTGTTAAACAAAAGTGTAGATTAGTTTCCATTGTTCGCAGATTCACTGAAAAAACTCTGCTATAAATCACTAATGACTAATCAATAATCACTAATGCCCTTAGTCTTTGACTAAATTGTTTTATTCATCCAATTTCTCTCCTCATGCACTGCACACGTTTATACTCAGACTAACCAAATCCAATCAACTTGCATCTCTGTGACATGATTTATTTAGTTTACTCACCATGGACGGAAACATTGAAACTCCAGCATTTGGGATTTGGACCGTTGACCAGTAGTTTATAGTCTCCAGCGTCTTCTTTGCTGGTGTTTTTGATGGTGAGATCTCCAGTTTGACTATCAAGCTGCAGTCTGTCCCTGGATCTCAATTCATCACAGTCAAATACTGATGCAACTTTATGAAAGATTTCAGCAATGATCGCAAGTGAACCTTTATTACATTCAAACATCCACACTAAGTCATTCTTCTGTTCTGTAATATTAGTGTGTAGAGTGACAGAATCTCCCTCCATCACTGGCATGGGTGTCCATGACATATCTGTCTCAGCACCAAACACAATATCACAATCATATAAATCAGTTGATCAGTTTATTGTTTTCAGTCTTATGAATATTCGCCTGTCAGCTAAAGGGTATATTGGCAGCTGATTACAATCTGATTACTAAGAAGTCATTGCATGCCCTCTATTATTCATCTGTTTAAATCATAATTATGCAAATATGTATCACCTCTGGATCTACATTTATTCTGGGTCAAAAAATATACAGAAACGTTTCTGAATGAGAAAAAAAAAATGAGCAAAAAATGGACACTTGACAAAAGAAAATGTCTAATAGGATTATCAGGGCTATAAATCTTCTCATTAATCAACTTGCATTAATTTACCTGATCATGAATAATGAAGATCAGCTCAGAGAATGAATGCTATGACTGACTTACCTTTACATTCCCGACAGTCTCGACTAATGTCCAGATATTTCGTTTTGTTGCTGGTGAGATTGCTGATCACACAGCTGTAGTTGTTTTTATCCTTATTTCCCACCTCCAGACATAAACTGAGGTCGATGTTGAGATCAGCGTATTTGTTCACGGAGTATACAGTGTCTCCTTTATACATGGTTAGAGTAGCATCTGGAGCATTTGCCACTGAACACAGCAGCACACAGTTGAAACTTGTCCAATTTCCTATGGAAGAACACGGTTTATATTGTCTGATAATTCGAGGAGTTTCGAGCTGGAAATAACGCAGAGAATAATTCAAATAATTAAAAACAAGAATTTCGTCTGAAAAAATATAAAAATAAAGACAAGCTCGAGCTCAATCATGACTATTACATCATGGGTGTTGGTATCATTAGCCATCAGCAATGCTGTCTTTGTTCCATCAGCTTCAGTGTACCACACAACTTGGACGTAGACTGGTATTATGTACAGAGAAAACTGCTTCTGACACACTGAATCCACTAATTTGATTAGGTATGCTACAACAATGAAACATCACACAGAGCAAAAGTTAATGAAGTTTACAGTCCAACAATTGCATACATTTGTTTAAAAATTATTTTACAAAAGCTGAAAATGTATTTAAAAAAAGTAGAATTTACCTCCGAAGAGCCATGAAACGAACAGCAGCGTTTTCATATTCTTCAAGAAAGAAATGGCTCACCTGATCTGGAAACAAAACAGCTGTGAAGAGAAGATTCACATCCTGTAAACAGACTTTTTTGGAGCGATGACCTACTTTCGATGAGTGCAGAATTACCTTAGCATTTGTTTTGTGTTTGAGATCACAGTTGAGATCATAGATCAACTTAGATATTGTTTCTTGAAAATAATACACTAAACCTTACTCGTTCCTTTCAAGC
Organism: Pimephales promelas; assembly: GCF_988280905.1. Taxonomy (NCBI): domain Eukaryota; kingdom Metazoa; phylum Chordata; class Actinopteri; order Cypriniformes; family Leuciscidae; genus Pimephales; species Pimephales promelas. The sequence goes on along the minus strand of NC_142770.1, from coordinate 6,525,998 downwards.
AATACACTTAAGTGTAATTTATATTTCTGAGAAGTAAAATGTAGACTGAAAGTAGCTATACTTTCTCTCTTTTTTTTTAGTTTAAAATAAGTAAAGGTAGTAGAACACTTGAATAAACCTCTTTTTCGTAAGGGTTACCCATGGCGCGCGGGAAGATGTTTTAGTTTGGGGATACTGTATTTGTTGGATACACTTTAGATTACAGCCCAGAAAGTACCGCTCGATGACTGCAAGATCATGAATTCCCAGAGAAAGCAATGTAAATGTGTAATACATTTTAAAGGTGCTTCATGCGTTTTTTAGCGGCATCTAGCGGTGATGTTTCAGAATGCAACAAGAGCGCTCGTGCTCGTGTGCGTGCTAGATCTCCAGAGCAGTCACGACAGGGCCAATATAGAAAGCGTATCCCCGGTCGCGGGAGCGCGCTCGCATTCAGCAGGAGGTGCGTCATTGCTTTGTCCAAGGTGAATTAAACTATAACAAGTGAATTGTTTAAGTTATCGTTTTACTGTTGTTGTTTTTTTTAATCGACGAGGTTTAGCAAAGACAGATATCACGTGGCCCATCACAATCAAATTATTTTATTCTTCTGTGGGCAAACGATCGAGCTTCATGCACGGAATGGAAAAATTCTCACGAGAATGTCTAAAGTTACTGAAAAACTAAGACGACCATATCGTTCAAACAGCCTGTGGATATAAAATTGTTCTAACATAAGTGAATATGAACACATTTCTTTTTTCCTGACAAAAGTTATAGTGGGATACAGATTTTTTCAGACCGTATTTTCGATCTGCCAAAATATGTATTCCCCCCCCCCCCCCCCCTAAAATCTACTGATGATGGCCTATCATTAAGTGTTTTATTTTGTGAATACTGTACATCATGTCTAATAACAGAAGTGAATATGGACACATTTCTTTTTTCCTGACAAAAGTTATAGTGGGATACAGATTTTTTCAGTCCGTATTTTCGATCTGCCAAAATATGTATCCCCCCCCCCCCTAAAATCTACTGATGATGGCCTATCATTAAGTGTTTTATTTTGTGAATACTGTACATCATGTCTAATAACAGAAGTGAATATGGACACATTTCTTTTTTCCTGACAAAAGTTATAGTGGGATACAGATTTTTTCAGTCCGTATTTTCGATCTGCCAAAATATGTATCCCCCCCCCCCCCTAAAATCTACTGATGATGGCCTATCATTAAGTGTTTTATTTTGTGAATACTGTACATCATGTCTAATAACAGAAGTGAATATGGACACATTTCTTTTTTCCTGACAAAAGTTATAGTGGGATACAGATTTTTTCAGACCGTATTTTCGATCTGCCAAAATATGTACCCCCCCCCCCCCCCCCTAAAATCTACTGATGATGGCCTATCATTAAGTGTTTTATTTTGTGAATACTGTACATCATGTCTAATAACAGCAGTGAATATGAACACATTTCTTGTTTCCTGACAAAAGTTACAGTGGGATACAGATTTTTTCAGTCCGTATTTTCGACCTGCCAAAATATGTATCCCCCCTAAAATCTACTGATGATGGCCTATCATTAAGTGTTTTATTTTGTGAATACATCATGTCTAATAACAGAAGTGAATATGAACACATTTCTTTTTTCCTCACAAAAGTTATAGTGGGATACAGATTTTTTCAGACCGTATTTTCGACCTGCCAAAATATGTACCCCCCCCCCCCCCCCCTAAAATCTACAGATGATGGCCTCATTAAGTTATAGTAAACTTTTGTCAGGAAACAAGAAATGTGTCCATATTCACTGCTGTTATTAGACATGATGTACAGTATTCACAAAATAAAACACTTATAGGCCATCATCATCAGTAGATTTTAGGGGGGGGATACATATTTTGGCAGGTCGAAAATACGGTCTGAAAAATCTGTATCCCACTATAACTTTTGTCAGGAAAAAAGAAATGTGTTCATATTCACTTCTGTTAGAACAATTTTATATCCACAGGCTGTTTGAACGATATGGTCGTCTTAGTTTTTCAGTAACTTTAGACATTCTCGTGAGAATTTTTCCATTCCGTGCATGAAGCTCGATCGTTTGCCCACAGAAGAATAAAATAATTTGTTTGTGATGGGCCACGTGATATCTGTCTTTGCTAAACCTCGACGATTAAAAAAAACAACAACAGTAAAACGATAACTTAAACAATTCACGTGTTATAGTTTAATTCACCTTGGACAAAGCAATGACGCACCTCCTGCTGAATGCGAGCGCGCTCCCGCGACCGGGGATACACTTTCTATCAGGGGTAAGTACCTTGGCACGACACCTGTTACACGGAGACTTTCAACGCAACATGCTGGAAACTAATGTAAACTCCCACACTGCACAATAATATCCTACTTTTATCAGCTTGACGTTGAACTAATGCTCTGTGCTCGTACCATGATAATATTAACTTACAATAAACTGCATTTAGCCGACATGTGATGTTATAAGCCATTTCACTAACTATTTTCGTGTATCTTTCACAATCAGCAATGTCAACACAGGTGAATGTATAATATGATAACGAAAACGGTTAGTGAACTAGACTGAACAGTTTCAGTGTATCAGTAAGATCGTAGGAACATTATTGTACTGAACGTGTCTGGAAAGGGCCTATTATAAGCATGATAGTGGGATGAGTGACGTTAGTCAGTAGATCTAGTAAATAAAATAAGTTACATACTAAAGCACTGACTTTTTGTTATCTTGGAACATTCTTTTGTATTCATGTCATGTTTCATGTAGTTTACCTTGCTATTTCTCTAGAGTTTACTATGTTGATCCGCGTTTTCGTCCGGAGTCGATCAGATTCACGTTTTGCCTGACGAGCTTGAGCAGATAAATCTTTTTTGTTTTTATATTTATGTGGAGTTTGTGTTGGAGTCTTGGACCCTTTTGAAACAAGGGACTATAGGTATAGAAGTTGTATAAAAACGACGCCTAAATGTGGGCTAGTTTAAATGTATTGATGTAGAAAACACGCCCACAACTAACCACATTTGGACAAGAAATAGCCCTTACACGGAGGTCCCACAGACGTCAACATTAGACCTGCGGTAGATGTCGAAAAAATATGTCCCCTGGCGTTACAACCAAAACAATCCCTTTAGTGGACCCGGTCTTGTTCTTGTTCTTGGTCATTTTGATTTTCACAAATCAAAATGACCAAGTTAACCACTCAGGGAAGGGTTAACTGACCCACGCTGATCTGTGAAAGTTTTCACAAATCAGAATAACCAAGTTAACCACTCAGGAAAGGGTTAACTGACCCAAACTGACCTTTGGAAGGTTTTCACAAATCAGAATGACCAAGTTAACCACTCAGGGAAGGGTTAACTGACCCAAACTGACCTCTGGAAGGTTTTCACAAATCAGGCTCAATCTAAAACAAGTGTTTTTGTAATCCAGCGGTGTGTGTGTTTATTATAAATTGTTATTATAGATTGTTAAACTAAAAAAAATGCATATTTTCCATATTCCTGTCTACCGGACTTAACGAATGGTTTACAGACACGAACTTTGCTGTGAAAAAATTCACAAATCTTGCATGTCAAGATGACACTGGGTTCAGACTTCTAAGTGACCGACTTTTGGAGCTATACCCAATTAAAAATTAAAATTCAGAAAAAAAAAATTATAATTTCGGACCAGAGTAACACCGTTACACGAATTCACAAATCATAAATAACGAAATGAGATATCATGTGCATGTCCACGACACCGCACTGCGGGACCACAGCGAAAGGAAATCTGAAAATCAAACCGCAAACTATCTTTACTCCGGTCAAACACCGGCGTCCAAAAATTACACAGAAAAGACGTCACTCCGACGTCACATGGCGCAGCGGGAACTAACTTCATACGCAGCGCCATCTTTGATTTTTAATGAGAATGAAAGCGAGGCTGTGAGGGATAGACTTGCATCTCTTCAATAGGCTGTACTGTTATTTAATGTGTTTTCGGATTGTTCTGCTCATGAAACACTGGAAAAATATCTTTCAAAGAAATGTCAGTTGGCAAAAAACTCCCGACAATGTAAGCTGTGGAAAATAAGTAATAAGTAATCTATAATAAGTAAGTAATCTAGCCGCTTTATTTAGCTTTTTACATCGGTTGCCATTGGAAACACGGTAAGTCTATCCCTCACAGCCTCACTTTCATACCTGTCATGGTGCTGCTTTGAATAAGGTCTATTGCAAATATAATAAATAAAGACAGACAAATAGGCCTAAATGAAATAACAACTGGGCAACGTTTGTTAATTCATACATTTAAATTCATTCATTTGATTTAATTTTGCACTGGTTAAAATGTATAAATAGGAACAACATATTTCATTTATTCATTAATAATAGCCTTCACAGTTTAAATATCAAATTTTATTTTCAGTTGCATCCTAATTACAACATTTAACCTTATCTGTATCAATTACAGGAACGTCTGTCTGTCATAAAGGATAAAAGGATAATTAGATCATTGTGGAGGGTGCATGGTGAAGTGAACGTCTTACCTTAGAAAAAGAAACAACTTTTTGCCGATATATTTTCGGATCGGACTCGGAGATGCGACCGTTGTTCAATTTTTCCACGATAAAAGAGGACAAATAGGCTATGCCTGTGCACAGCAAAAATCACAACTTGTGCTGGCTGCGCACACAAGTTATCTAAGGCGTTTCAACTTTTACACAGTCTTACACAGCCTACAATAACAGAGCCTGCAAAAACACAGGAAACATAAAAAAACAAAAGACCTGCAAAGTGACGTTGGAGTTGCGCTCGAGTACAAGCTGCGGTCGATTTGTTTTTCAGCCTCTGTTGGCGACTTCATTCTGCACAATAAAAAAAACCTAAGTCTAATATAAAAATAGGCATATAGCCCACTTAAAGTGTTTATTACTTGCTAAAAATTAACAAATGTAGGGTAAATTAACAAAAATCTGATGACTGCGCTTCAGTCAAGAAGTTGATGACCTGTTGGAGAACTTCCTTATGTTAAATCCCATAAAGAGTTTAACACAGTTGTCACACAGGCCAAATGGCATCAGCCAATACTTCTCATGTTACCCATATTTCAGATGTGACCCAGCAGCTGCGAACCATGTGAATGTTTGAGATTGAGCATTGTTAGTGCAAAATTATTTCTAAATAATTAAAAAGTGTAGCTTTCAAGTGTTTTAAATTAAGTAAACAGTTAATAATATAATGAAAAACAAGAGCAAATTAAAATGGCAAAAAAGAGTGTGTGTTTTTCAAACAGGAAATGTAAATATGCCAAGTGCTTGTTAATTTCCACTGAACAGCAGCCCCCAAACATGCACACCTAGCCACAAACCAATTTGTTTGAGTTGAATTTGTTCACAAACCAAGAAACATCAGTGACTTTACTGGAATTATAGCGGTTAAACTTCCTCTGTGTTGAGCTGGAGACAACAGTACATATTTGCTCAATTTGCTCCAATAGCAAAAAAACAAAACAATTGAAACAGCCCATCTCTAGTGCGACCCATCAAAAGCCAGTGGCATAACAGCGTAGAAGTTTAAAATTGTAAAAATATTTCTGCCACCTTGTGTTTGTTAAATGTTATTTATAACATAGCCAGCAGCCATTTCACCCTGTAGCCCAAGACTGGTTGCCCATTGAAGGGTTGAGTCTGAGCAGGGTTGGGTCTGGTTACCTGGATGGGAGACTCCTGAGAAAACTAGGTAGAAGAGGTGTTAGTGAGGCCAGCAGGGGGCGCTCACCCTGTGGTCTGTGTGGGTCCTACCCCAGTAAAGTGATGGGGACACATAACTGTCAAAAGTGCACCGTCCTTCATTAAACCGAGGTCCTGACTCTTTATGGTCATTAAAGATCCCAGGATGTCCTTGAAAAAAAAGAAAAGAAAAAAAAGTATTTGGCATTCTGGCCAAATCTGCCCCTTGGGCTCTGTCCATCATGGCCTCCTAATCATCCCCATATACTGATTGGCTTCATCACTGTCTCCTCTCCATCAGTAAACCGGTGATGTGTTGGGCGTTCTGGAGCAATATGGCTGCCGTCGCATCATCCAGGTGGTGCTGCACATTGGTGGTGCTTGAGGAGATTCCCCGCTTCCATATGTGAAGCGCTTTGAGAACCCAGAAATTGTAAGTTAATCAGCAGCACCCAATTGTGTTTGTTACATGTTATTTGATGATCAGGAAATTTCAATATAATCTACTAAATCAGGGCCTGGATTCATAAAGAATCTTAATGCAAAGAGTAGCTCCTAGTGACAACATTCTAAGAAAATTCTTAGAAATGTGGGCGTTTACTCTTAAAATTAAAGAAAAAATCCTAGTAAAAAAGTACTTCAGAGAGTATCTTAACCCTTAAAAGAGGTCTTAAGGTCAAAATTGTTAGGAGTACAGATGAGGACTTAAGAGCCTTAAGTTTTTTTAGCAGAGGAGAAAATGTGATGCAGACAATGACAGTGAGTTAACCCCCAGTCTGACAGGCGGGTCTGTGACCAGCGCCGAAAATGGCTGCAGGACCGGATGTTGCTGAGGTGTTTTTTTTTTTTTACTATTCCCAAGCTGTACTCCTCACAAAAGCACAGTTTCCTATGCACATTCATAGACTGCGCATGTGCGAACGTGTTTCATTAAAATAAGTTATTACTCCACCACGTGTGTGACATTATAAACCAACGTAGTTGAATGACCTCTTTGCAACAAAATGATTTCGGGGAAACAGTTGTGACTAGCTTGTCGATTTCTTCAACGATGCATCGTACTAATAGTAGTGAAGCATCGAGTCACGGCGTTGTACGGGGAACGCACTCCAGAATAATAGACCCTTTTACAGTTGGTAAACATGGTGACGTTTTTTCGTGGGCGGAGCTTAGGTGGAGGCAGAAAGATCCATCTGGCCGCTTCACTAACGCTAGTTAGCAAGGATTGTTAGCTTGTTTTTTAACAATGACTGGAGAAAATCCGATATTATCTAAATGAGTAAGGTCACTCAGTGTCCAGGACCGCGATTGTTATTTCCAAAAGTTATTTTTAACGGACGGAACCAGATTGGCCGACCTGTAGCCGCCTACACCCTCACTCAATGATGGACGATCTGACAGGATTAACGTACGTTACCTCGGTTGAGTGGCCTGACTTCCTTATAGAGAAACCGATCGTAAAGAGAAACTGAGGGCATATAAATCTTTAGATGTCTATATGGTCCTGTACAAGACTTGTGTGTACGATCCGCAGTTCTGCCGAGCCCGCTGAGACCACGACAATGTAAAGAGTGACATTACAGTGCGATTTTAATGATGTGAATATTTTCTAGAAATAAAAGTTCCAGATACAGCATATTCATTTTTCATCAATTCTTGCACCAAACAACACAACAAGATGACATTTAATAATAGTAACAATTATTTAAGCTCCTTATTATGTAATCTGAATCTGTGCTGTTTTGCATTGACCGCCTCCAGTTTTCACTTTGTTTTGCCTCCAGCTAGCGCCGTGACGTAACTGTGACGTCGGCGCAAAAGGGGTCTGTAATACAACACAAACAGAACAACCTTACAAAACAAACATACACAGCAAATATACAAAACAAAACAAAAGAAACAAAACAAATGCTCAACCTGCCCCACACCCACAAACCACAGTAGAAAAACAAAAGCTCAACATCATACCTCAGTAATATAAGACCAGTTAATAACAGAAAATCCTTGAATTATCAAAAAAGGAGGAAAATAAGAGATCATAAATCAAAAACATGAACAAGTTCACTCTTAGAAAAAAGGGTTCTATATATGTAGCATAGGGTTCTTTACTCAACTGCAAAGGACCTTTTATGCAAAAAAATGATGATAATGACAAGAAAAAACCCTTTTGGCACAAAGGTTCTTTATAGGCTATTATTCATTCATATATTACATTATTCTGCAACATTTTGCAGTTGTTTTTAAATTATTGTTTATTAAACTGTTACTTAATATCCCATTTTAATCATGCTGTAACGTACGGACTGAGACAGTCGGATCCATGTGCAGCACTTTATTAAAACTTGAAACAAGCAGACAAACTCAGATACACAATTAAACAAAGGGGCAATCCAGAAACTCGTGGTCTAAACAGGCAGTGGTCGAGGCAGGCAGCACAGGTTCGTGAGCAGTCCAGGAAACAGGCATGGGTCAAGGGTCCAGGGATACACGGAGAAACAGAACAAGGAATAAATTGCATGCTTACAGTGTAACAAGACTTCGCAAGGGACACAGGGGAAACTCAAGCTTAAGACAGGTGCGCTAAACAAGATAATAAAACACAGGTGCATGAAATAAACCATAATCAGTCCAGGGTAAAACATGAATGAAACGATAAACTAAGAAGGAGTGCCCCCCAGAGGCTCAAGCGGGCACTCCAGCCACAGATCGTCACACATGCAGATTTTTGGAGGATAAAAACTGAAATGGCACTCTTTGTCTGATATTGATTAATTAATTTTTTTAACCCCCGTATCTTGAATTTTGTGATCATTCACATGCATTGCATTTTAGGGGTTCCAAATACGTAGCGCTTTAGAACCTTTTAAGGTTCTATATAGAAACTTTTCTTCGAAGAGTGAGATAAGAACATAAAGATAGTCTAGCGATTAAGGGAGGAAATGACGTCTGACTTCACTGAAAATTTTAGGAACAAGAAAAAAAAATATTGCGTATGTCTAAGTGAGTAAGACGATCTATATGGAATCAAAAATTGTTTCAAATAAAAAGGACAAACTAAATAAACACATTTAAAAATAAACAGCAGCCAATGGAATTGTCTTCTAGATTTATGATAATTAAGCAATTCATATATTTGACAATGATGAGTACAATATGGAATGATAATTGATTAAAATAAGTTTTTCAAAATTCTTTGAAATATAACAAACCATAGAAATTGGATGATAATCATTCACATCAGATGAGTCTCCACCTTTGAACAAGGGAGTCACTCTTGCACATTTCCATATAAAGAACAGCTAGTCAATGACAAAATAAATAGATTTAAATTTAAAAATGTATTAATTGTTTAAATGTTTTATAAATCCTGATATTTTCTTGGGAAATGACATGGAAAAAATGATAATAATATTCCGGTGTATTTATGGACGATTAATTGCTGGAGGCCATGGAATCAAAGCATCATTTTCATCAGGGTTCCTCTTTGGTGGGTCACCTCTGGATGCCACTGTGACATAAAAAAAAATAAAAGATTTGCTTTGATCCATAAACTACGATTTTCTTGTCACATTGTAGTACTTTTTTTTTTTTTTGCCCGCCACCACCCCCCCTCGTAGGAGGACGACTTTATTTTTATTACAAATTGATTACTTCAGATAATCCCACATCAACACATAATGCTTTGAATGACATAATTAGACTGGACATAGGTTGGTAGGGAGAAGGACGGACATATACAGACGATAGACAGGTAGACACTACCAAACAGAAAAAAAAAAGGACACAGTTTTAGCAAGTCGGTTGGGAAAATCTACTGAAAGGATAGGTGGTGAATAGTGTGAGTAAGTGTGTGTGCGAGTATGAGTGCGAGAGAGAGAGAAAGGAGAGAGGGAGGGAGAAGGGGGTTGTATGTATCAGCGTAATGATCTGAGAAAAAGGGGGGATTCAGATGTAGTACTTTTTTGATGCTAAATAAAGGGGTACAACAAATTGTAACTGAGGCAGTACTCTTAAAATTACATCTTTGTTTTTTTTTTTGTTTTGTTTTTTTTTTACCACAAAAAGGTTCATGTAGTACAGGTATGTATTTGTAGCCTACTCTAAGTAATGTGCAAATGTTTGTGTGTGTGTATCCTGTATGATGTTGAAATATGATTATGCTACATCATAAAACTAAAATTACAAAAATAAAAAATAAGATGAAAAAATATTGGAAATAAAAGTGATGAATACAAAAGCTATTTTCCCACAGAAGACTCATATATCAGCTGTTGGTAATACTTGCCAGTATATCTTCCTTTCTTTTTGAAATAGACAATTGCTCCGATGACAGCAGCAGCAACAATAACAATGACACACCCCCATATCAGTCTGTCATCTTTGCTCTGAAGTTCTGGAATGATCAAAAAGAAAACAGTAATTAGAGTAAAAGATTCCTGCCAAATTGATTTCAAGCAAGATACAAACGCAACATCAAATACTAAACACTAGAAAAGTAAATACAACAGCATTTATAGGGACCAGGAATGCAAAATCTGCAGCTTTAAGCTGTCAAAGTGAATACATTTAACCATTATTGACCAGTAGATGGTGCTGTCTTGTAAAGGCACAAAAAGCCTGTACTACTCGCACAGTGTTGAAGTGGACGTGAAGATAGCAAGTGTCTTTAGATTTTGTTAACTCAGTGGGACATACTCAGTGCGTTATTGTGATGCTTCTCTTTAAAATGTTTCATACATATAGTCAGTCTCTGCACCACTAAAATGTGTAACACTTTACATTTGACAAACAAATCACATGTAGCATCTACTTAATTTAACTTGCACTGGAAAGCTATTTTCCACCTATTTTTCATGAACTTGGAGAACATGATGAAAGCCTTAAAATATGCTCTGGAAACGGTGAGATCGTGTGGATTTAGTGTGCGTTAAGTTTGCTTTGGAACTTTTCAGACTATTGCACTTTATTGGCCATTGACTCGTAAGGTTTTTTTTCCCCTCTCCCTATCATAAGTAATCCGTCTTTTTATAAAGTATGTAAAGTTTAATTTTAACTGGCTCATCTTCACTCATTGTTCTGTTCTCTATAAACAGGTTAGTTCACTCGAACCTAAATGCTTGAGAATCATGTAAATATAAATACTGATTGCATAACAAGTGTTGTAACACGGGTTTAGTCATAAAAACAAAAGAATGGAGTGAACAAACTTTTAACTACATGCTATCTTATACAGTTTTTAAGAGATGAAAATGATGTGTGGTCTGGTTTCTGATGGGATTGGTCACCACACAACTGTATGTGTCGCTGACTTTACAATCCACCTCCAGACATAAAGAGACGTTGCTGATGAGATCAGACACACTGATGCTGGACAATACACTGATTCCTTTATACCAGGAGAGAGTCGCATCACTCACATTAAACACTGAACACACCAGTGAACAATTGGTCTCTGATGATGAAGAACATTGTGAAGAGTTTTTGGTAATGACCGGAACTGGCAGATGAGCTGGAAAACATGAGGGGAAAAAAGAAAAGAAAAGTTTAGTCTCAGGATCAAAAATTGAAATACAACTTGTTTAGTTTTTTAGTGTTCTGTACACATCAATCAGGTTGATGATAGACTATTTGTCTATCTATAGTCTATTCATTATCTTTAATTTTGTTTCAGTCTATTTTCTCCCTACTGGAACAGTAAATTCAGGCTTGAACTGAAATTATTTTTTCGGTATACTCACCATAAATAGTGACATTGTAACCCCAACATGTGGAAAGTGTACTGTTGTTGATCTGTAGTACCCATTGTGTGTTTTGATGGGGTTTAAGATGGTGAGATCTCCAGTCCTGCTGAGTATGAGTCTTCCATTGAATTTCCCACCATTACAAAGAGTTGTAACGTTATCTTTTAATTCAGCAATGAGTTTCCCTTGAAAACTCCACAATAAGTGATCCATCTGCAGTGAGGCTAAATTAGCGTATAGAGTGACGTCATTTCCCTCCTTCACTGGCATCACTGATTGTTCTATGTCTGTCCCAATTAAAATAGAAAAATCATACAGTTTTTCAGACACAGTTTAGGTTGTCATGCTGTATAACTTTATAGTTAATAGTATTGTATTGTATTTTCATAAAATTGCAACATGCAGTATTTTTTACAGTCTGTAAATATACAACAGTTTTCTGTTTTCGTAATACAGTATAATACTGTAGAGTAATTGCATTATGGGATTTTTTTCTGCACTCATTTTTAATTTCTAGGTCAAAGAAACATATTATTTTCTTATGTTTACAGGGTTTATTTTGATAATTAAAAGACTTTTGAGTAAATATGTGTGTCCATTAGCCGGAAGTTGAAGCCTCGCGGAAGCCGCCATTGTAGCAGAACTTCACCCGCTGTTAGCATCCCATTGACTCCCGTTCATTTTGGCGTCAGTACGTCTGGCGATCAGCTTTTTTAATGGACTGCATTTATATAGCGCCTTCATAGACCTAATGGCCAATGGGGTCGCTGTGTCCATTTCTTTTACTGTCTATGTTTAATGCATTCGCGTCAGTGTATGCAAAGGTCTAACGGAAATAAAATCACCATACATCATTAGATATGTATTTATCATTGAGAATCAAAATGTGCGAACATCCATACGCAGCACAAAAGTCTGAAAATCCATGAATTCGAAGTACAGGCGGAGATTAGCACTTCCTGACAAGACCCCTGTTCCAAGATGGCGGCGGTTTTGACGCATTCTTTGAACCCAAAGGCGACTTCTATTAAACTTTTTGAAATTGACACGCGTTTTTGAATAAGACTGACTTTGACTAATCACACTAGATTATATTTTTTTCAAGTGGGCTACGCAGGCATTATCTGGCCTGATGTAAACCTATTCTATACCCCATAAATAAATTATGAACCTGTTAATGAGCATAATGGGACCCTTTGAGAGAGACTTTGTGTGTGTACACCTCATTCACAGAGACTCAGGCACCGAAATGTCCGTTCTTATTTGGCCTGGTTATTATCATTTACGTCTTAACCGGTTTCTTACTTGCACCGTGTTTCGGTACCCATCCCTTTCCATAAAGCATCTGTCTGTGAATTCAGTTGCCTACCTTCGTCCATATTTTCAAAAAGTTTCTGCTGGTGAAATCAAATGCACTGGCACTGATCTGTGATTGGTCTGTTAGCGCATTAGGCCCAACCCCCTATGGGCGGGTTTGAAAGGGTGGGATTTAGTGCTTGTAGACTTTACAGAAATCCCCCCCTCTTACAGTTCCTTCAATGACGTAAAAAGATGATTTTTGCGTCATTGTAGGAGGAAGGGAAAAAGGTAAATAGCGTATTTCTCTCATCTCAGGGGAAAATGAGAGAGTGTTGCATAGCCGTTCAATAGTATGACTGGATTTCTAACAAGCTTAATGCAAATGGGTGGAGTGTCCCTTTAAACTCAATCTCAGTACAAATATTCGGCGTAGCAGCTGATTATTGTCAGAAGATTCTAACTAAATTAACCTTCCAATAACTGTTGTTTAAATGATAGATATCGTAACAGTTTAGATTCATACAGCTAAAAACATTTCCCCGCATGTCTATAATCAACTGACGTAGCCTACCTTTACATGTCTGACAGATTTGCTCGATGTTGAGATGTTGAGTCTGTTGGCTGATATTATTGTTGAGCACACATTTGTAAGTGTTTTTATCCTGATATTCCACATCCAGATACAGATAGAGACTGCTGATGTGAGACACACTGGTGTTGGAGTATAAATTGTTTCCTTTGTACCAGGAGAGAGTCACATCACTCACATTCACCACTGAACACACCACCCTACATTCGCTCATCGATGAAGGACAAATTTTATCATCTCTGGTAATTGTAGGAGTTGCGAGCTGCAAACCACAAGAAACCCGTTAAAAAAAAAAAACATTCATATAAAAACTAAAATAAATAACAGCTGATCAAATCCAAAACACTTTACGGAAGCCTTTAACTAAAGTACGTTTAGTTTAAAAAGTTTACAGGTAAATTAGTGTAGAAATCTCCTGTCATTTCATCTGACTCTGCACCTGAAAGAGATGGGGCCATTTTAGACATCTGCTTATATTACAACAGTTTAAGCAATTTTACTAATTAATTGTGTGGTAACAATAAAAACTTACCACATAAAAGCCACAAAAATATCAAAAGAATCGAGCGCTCCATGTCTGCAAATATGAAAAAACAATAATTAAATCTCTTAAATGAATGAATGTGAAAATGAAAATTTGCGTTTTCTAAATGCAAGGAAGCGCTAAGCTTTAATTATAAACAATTTTAGCCTGATTCAAGTAGCCTTGTGATAACTTACCGTGTTTTTTTAGTTAAGTTGCAATCAATGCCTATGCAAGTAAAAAAATGCAATGTGTCGCTTTGGATAAAAAAAAGTGTCCGCCAAATGAATAAAAAGTGTTTCCTCACAAATGTAATTAAGGCTGTAGTTCGCTCATACAACTAGTATTTTACAACCGCTGTGAGAAAAGATATCCCATCAAAATGAAAGTGGAGTGTTTTGTCATGAGTTATTCCAGTGAGGATCTGCTTCGATTGCAAATTTTTAACCCCAGTCATGAAGCTATATCACATGTTGAGTGTAACTTCATGTTTACCTTTTAAGTGCATAGAAAAGAAAGGAAGAAAAAATAGCGGTGTTTTATTTACCCTATTTTCAACGAAAAGTTAAACAGGTCCGTTTTATTGAAATTATAATAGGCTGATAATAGTTTTTAATAATAATATTAAAAACTAAAACATACAAACTAACACAGGGAGTAGAATATAGATTTTTGTTAACTTTATCAGACTAGTCTAACCAAAACAAAAATAATAATATCGCAAGAATGCTTAAGAGGAAACAGCTGTGCTTGTGATATTTAATTTATTTGAAACTAGACACTATACAGTATTAGGTAAAATTTCATTATTTCAGTTCTCAAGTCTGCTTAAATTTGCTTGAGAAACATTTGAACAGTGAAAATCATTTGAACTTTCTATCTGCAATCTAAGAAATGTCTGGAAATCCCTTAATTTCTGGGTGTAAGTATGCAAGGGATTACTTTTAATTTTTCTTTAATTTTTACAGTCAGTTATGAAGTAATTGCATTGAATAACCTATAGAAAAATTCTATATAAAATACTGAATTTAACAGCAATGTCTAATGTGGAAATGTATAATGTAACATACTCCCTTTTAAAGAGCCTATCCTTACAAATCCAGTTTCTGGTCAGTTCCAGAATAATTTTCATCTCCTGGTCAGTTCAAGAATAATTAATGCAATTTTAATTGATTTATTTGAAAGAATCAGTTTCCACCTTTGTATTGTTCAACTTTTTTATATGAGATTAAGTAATTCAATAAAGTAATCTAATTAGACTGTTAAAGACTCCATTTAACTGCTACCGTGTTGAATAAATCCTAAAAGTTTCAAAGATACGAGCACAAGTTGTTTGTGATACTAGAGACAGAATGCAGTCAGGTTCAGTGAGATAAAATTGGAGATAAAACTTTGACAGGAACTCAATTCTTCACTCTATTTTTCTTTATAATGGAAATATTTGCACTGTCTATGATTATATTATGGACTGGAAGATTTCAACCTTGAATCACTTGTGGAAACATGTCCTCCCCAATGGGAAATGCATTTACAGATAAAAGCATCTTGGAAAGGTTCAGTGAACTCATCCTGGATCACATATCAGTCTATTATATGTTCAGTGTTAAAGCACCTGAATGAAGTACTTACTAATGCGGATACCTGAGCATTGTTAACATATAATTGAAGTAAAGTCCAGGAAAACCCCAAACTCCAAATTTACACCAGACAGCACTTATAATATTTATTTTCAAAACCAATCATGCTTACATTGTACAGCATTGTATACATTCTTATTTTTTTTAGCTGTATGGGACACATCAACTCATAACAAGTCTTGAAGTGTGATCTTCTCCATCAGGCATCTGTAAGAAAACAGACATGAAGTAAACAGAAAAAAAGGGCTGAGTTTAGAGAAAAACGGAAGTTCACTAAGTAAATGGAACGGAATATTTAATATTATAGTGTATAAATATAGATAGACATGCTGCATGCATAACTTTATGAGAATGTTATTTTGGGTTCAGTTCCTGAGTTTGAAATGAATTTGAATCAAAGTAGCATAGATTAAAATGAACTGAAATTCTGGTAACACTTTACAATAACGTTCAATAGTTAATGTATTAACTAACATGAACTAACCATGAGCAATACATTTGTAACAGTATTTGTTAATCTTCGTTGATGTTAGTTAATAAAAAATAAAGCTGTACATTCTTTGTTCATGTTAGTTCACAGCGCATTAACTAATGTTAACAAGATTTTTATAAAGTATTAGTAAATATTGAAATTAACGTTTACAAACATTAATAAATGCTGTATAAGCGCTGTTCATCATTAGTTCATGCTAACTAATGTAGTTAACTAATGTTAACTAATGAACCTTATGGTAAAGTGTTACCAAAATTCTTATATCCCCATTTTATTTTTAAAGTCTTTAAGTTTGAGAGTTCTAGTTCCATTTCCTGTTGTTTGTGGCCAAACATAAAAGAGAAACTAAGAAATGCAGTGCCTTTAATGCAACATTGTGTGATTTCTAGGAAAAACATGACACAAATCGCATGTGTAAGCAAACAGAATGCTGTGGTAACAGCTAAAGGTTTCCAAAGACAGATTTTTTTGTTACTGTACAAAGTAGTGTCTTACCATGTGAGCACTTCGTGCACAAAATGTTGTTTCTGCATAATGAATCTCGTCCTCATCAGTCTGAACTGCTTAAAAAAATAATTTCTTTTATTGTTCAAAGCAGTGAAACCTCAATCTAAAAGCTATAAAAAAATTTACAGATACTTGCCTTTGTGTTCGTGTCCAGCTTCTATGACCTTGTTGTAACAGCATTTCAGACCTACAGCCCCAGCCAGAATCACAGCAACAAAAACTGATATTATGATGATAAATGAATGATGCGCTTCTGTAAAAGACAGCAAACATTCATAGTTGAGATTGACTGTGGAAGACTTCAGGGAGATCTGAATTTCAAAAGCAACCTGTGTTATCTGAGAGGTGAGACTACACTGTAAAACCTGATGAGTTAGTTCAACTTGAACCGTTTGAGGAAACCGATTGCCTTAAATCATTTAAGTTTATTAACTCAAACAATTTAAGCATAAGAAAACATTTGATTTGTTTCCAAGTAACTCAATAACTTATTGTTAAGATAACTTGGGTAAATAAAGTTAATAGTACTAATTAGTTACTATAACTTAAATCTATGAAGTACACTGTAAACCCGAATAAGTTGGCAGAACTCAAATCACTTTTAATAGTATAAACTTAGTTAGCTTTAAAAGCTAATCTGCTGATATAGTAAATGCTAACATATTAGAAACAGTATGTTATAAGCACTTACTAGCACAGAGGCACTTGCTGTATGAGCATAATAAGGGATAATTTGCTCTCAAATCAAGCTGAATTCACCACTCGTCACCATGATGGTAACTATCCGAAAGCCAACATTAACATAAATTCTTCTAAATTAGCATAACAAAACATTAATCACTACTAAATCTCACACTTAACATTAATTTTTCACAAAAAAACAACAACATTATATTGCACTTAATTTTAGCATTTACACTATTTTGAGTGCCATCGGCAAAGCATGCTGGGAAATAGATATTCCAGCCGTTTCAGTTAAACTTAAGTTCGTCTTAATTAAAATGAATAATTTCATAAAACTCAAAACAATGAAACAGTTCAGTTTACTTAAAATATATCAGTTCTGTGAACTTGAAAGAAAAAGAAAGTGCTAAATACTCATAAAAATTAATTTGACTGAACTAATTAGTTGAATTTAAGTTTGTCCTACTCAAACCAATTAATTATTTTGACTGTTAGGGTTTACAGTGTACTCATACCTTACTCTTAGTATCAGTGGTTCTCAAAGTGTGAGAATGGCGTTCAAGTACATGAATGTGTTGGATTGGTGGTTTGTCGCTCTTTCTTTACAAAGCAGCACCAAACGCCAATTCCACTGAATCATCTTCAGACCGTTGACTTGTTACCAGAACGTAAGATGCGTCATTCTTTCAAAACTAACGGAAAATCAACTTGAAATCAACGCGTTGTTTCAACGTTATGAAAGCAAACCAATTTTCGATTTCATTTAGCTTTGAAGAAAGCCGCGTCTGACGTTGGTTCAACGTTAATTCGATGAGCAAAATCAACGTTGTTTCAATGTCATGAGAGACGTCGTTTCCACGTTGATTCAATGTCAGTTTGCTGTCTGGGAGTGTTGGTGAATGGTCACGTGATCTGCGTTTTCAGTCGTTTTAATGTGGACGGAGATCAATTCTAATACGCAGACAAAACGCTGGTGTGGACGGAGATCGTATTCGTTTTAATTCTCCGTTTTTAAACGAAAACGCAGTAGTGTGGACGGGGCCCTAGATTCCAGATTACCCCTTTTACCGATCTGCAAACGCACAAGCATATACGATTATTCAGACAATTGATTAGGGATGCATTTAACAACAGCATCTGTAAGACAAACAGAAGATAAGATACTTTGATCTCCTGAGATAGGAATAACACAAACTGCCATTTGTCTCCACACCCCACAGAGTGAAGTTAGGGGAAGGCTTCTTTCCCTCCTGTCCAGAGGGGCATGCAACTGATGTTTTAGAGCTCAGACTACACATTGCCATTACTCATGCGTACTTGGACTGTAGAGGCAAAAATGGGTTTTCTTTTTATTGTTTATTGCATCTAAATAGAGGTGATCCTCAACCTCTGATTATCGTAATTCAAAGTGTACACGGAAAGCCACGGCATGGTTATAAAAAGTGCCATTAGATAAAGGTTCAATCCCAATTCACCCCTTGGCCCTACCCCTTGTTTTCGAGTGTACCCCTTGGCCCTTAAAACAGAGTTACAAGGGCCAAGGGGTTGAAATATTCCCCTACGAAATGGAAAAACCCTTCATGGACCCGATACGTCATCACCATCGTCGGTGATAGCTCTGCCGCTACAGGATTTCTCTATGACAACGACTGACACTCAGCGCAGCTGCTCTTAACTTTGAGGAAACATGGTGATTAACATTCCTTCCTCGAAATGATGTCTTTTCTGATTCAGAAAGGTCATTTACTATACGATTACGAATTTAAACGACTATAGTATTATTGTAAGAATAAATAAAGTGCATGGTGGTGTCATCTGGCGCTCAATTTAAACGTTTAACCGTTTGCGAAGCCATCTCACCAGTGATTTGCGATGCATTCTGTGAACTTTCTCGTAGCCGTCCGTTTGGAGTGTGCCTCTGAAAAATCTCATTTCGAGGGCTATGTGGCCCTACGCCTTCGCCCTATCCTTCGATCTCAACAAGAATCGGGACACCCTTGTAACGGAGTGTAAAATGTTAAATTTCTGCATAAATGGGGACAGCGCCATCTGGCTGATGCGTGATGGCATTTAGTGTACGGAATAGGGACCGCCCACAGCAGAGATAATGAGACGCTGTGGGTAAATTGCACTTTTCGAGCAGTCGGAGAATTATCAGTTAAAAGTGTCCAAAACGCATAAAAAACTACTTCAATGTGAATCGATCTTGCAATGAACATGTTTGGTAACTTTTGATATGTGTTTGGCGTCGAGTGTGTCATTTTATATCGAGTTATTTTGACTTTGTAATCCGTGGCACAATCGTAATTAATCTGTGCATTGTCTTGTGTTTTATGTAGAACTGATTCTTTCTCCATAAAGTGAAACCCCTATTTCCACATTTATATCTCCATTGTGCAGGTAATGTGTATAAAATATGTTGTTATAATATGTTTAATGGATTAATTGTTTTATTCATGTAGTATTCTGTATATTCGCCACTAGGTGGGAATGTTTCTCTTTACATTTATTTCAATTGATATGCTCATCATTTCATTGAGTTGATTTGTGATTAATTGACTGGAAATGTCCTATTGTCAGTCTGAAAAATTGTACTCACTATACGATCACAACGCAAAGATTAGAAAAGAAAGAGCACTGTTTTAAATAAACACAGCAGAGATAATGAGACACGCTGTGGAACTGATTCTTTCTCCATAAAGTGAAACCCCTATTTCCACATTTATATCTCCATTGTGCAGATCTCCATTGTGCAGCTCCACCCAGCAGAAAGACCGCCCAGGCAAGACCGTCACATTGGTGCCGTGAAGTTGTGATGACGCTGTGTTGCTATGGGTTGCGTCTTCAAGCAAGTTGATGGATGTCGCCGTGCTGCTGCATAAAGATTGGAAGCACCTGTCATCAGTTCAACAGCTCGTCTTTGGTTCACAGCCTTTCACGATCAGGAGACTCTTTGACTTTATCCTTTTTTCAGTTTATGGGACATTTCGCTCTTATCATTGACATTGAGTTTGTTTATATGTGTGTGTGAACTTGCAGCATATTTTATCGCTCATGATGAGTAACAGCAAGAGATATTTACCTGACCAATTCACTCCTAGTCCAGTAGGCAGAGGCAGAGGGGTTTTAGGTGTACCAATTCCCTTTTCAATTGACAGTCTCAATACTGGGAATAGCGATACCAGACCTGGCATTACAAGAAGGGTGTGTACAGTAAGAGAGTCAGATACAGTGAACATGCAGTCAGATGTCAATCAAAAGTCTAGAGATTTCAGCACGTCAACACCTAATACTGAACATGGTGTGTCTGATGTGTTCGGGCAAATGAGTTCAATTGTCCATCAGATTGGTCAACAGTTAGCAGACAACATTATGTCCCATCTTAGTCCTAGCTTGAACACCGACATGACAAATGAACAACACCCTGACGATTCTAAGGCTACTAATAGCACTTCAGGCATGGTTAATCTGTCGCAAAGTCAAGTAATTCAGCACAGAAAAGTCAAGGAGCCACCTTCATTCAGAGGGGATAGTTCTGACACAATTGAAATTGAAGAGTGGGAGGATCTGATGAGGACATTTGTCAAAAAGAGTAGTATGAATGCTGATGAACATGTGGATGAAATCCTTGTGCACCTGCGTGGAAAAGCAAAAGATGTAGTCAAGTTCTGGATCAGAAACTGTGATTCTGCCACCACTGTCTGTCCAAATTCTGTCTATAGCCTGTTGCGCAAACATTTCAGCTGTAATCATTACTCGCCTGTCCCACTTGCTGATTTTTACACTACCTTGCCTGAGGAGGATGAGAATCCATACGACTACTGGCTGAGACTCAACAAGGCAGCGGATGTTGCTTCTGAATGTTTGAGAGAGCAAGGTAAAACCTTTGACAAGCCCGGTGTTGAAGTAGTGCACATGTTTATCAGACACTGCCCGAGTAAAGACTTAGCCCTGACTTTCAGGTCCAAACCAATTGACAAGTGGTCAGCACATGAAGTACAGGCTGTACTTAACGACTATCAGTCTGATTTGTCTTTCAAAGCCATCAGTAAAGTGCATCGTAGCCAAAGTGAAAAGGTTTCTGTCAACAAGATTGATTTTAATGCAGTTCCAGTGCCCGCTCCCACAGTGTGCGAACAACAACAGAAAAGTACGGATTTATCTGCTCTAGAAAAAGTCATTGACATGCTTGAAAAAGTCCTGCTGACCAACAGACCCCAGTCTCTTCCAAAACGCCAGCCTTATAGGAGTCTCCCTAGGATTGAAGGTTTTGATGCTTTACCGTGTGCTATCTGCAAAGATGCTGCTCACTCTGCCTTAACACATTGTCGTGAGCACCGACTGTGTTTCCAGTGTCAGTCACCAGGTCACTCCAGATGTTTTTGTCCTGGGAGGAGGAGACAATTGCCTCAGCCTGATCAGGAAAACTAGCAGGTCTGTGCATAAGGGAGGTTAGCACAGACCAGATTGATAACCCTCCCATCTCTGACTCACAGGATTATGAGTCTGTATTTGAGCAGCTCAAACCCAGTGTCTCTCCTGATAAAACTGCTGTCTTTCAAGGAATACAACGAGTCCCCAGAGCTGATTCATTATTTTACACAACTGTATCTGTTGAAAATGGCCCGTCTTTCTCTGCATTACTCGACAGTGGTTCAATGGCCTGCACTCTCAGCGAGGCTGCTGAAGCTAGTTTGTTGGCAAGTGCTCCCATGCTGACAAAGTGTTCTGCCAATGATGTTGTTATTATTGGATGTGGTGGTCATCGAGTCACACCGACTGCAATGTATGAGCTGTCTGTCTGTGTTTACGGATGTAAAATGATAATACCTGTGCTGATTGTTCCAGGACAGACAGATGAGATGATCTTGGGCAGTAATGCCATCAAAAGCATGTTGACTCTCCTGAAGAATACAGATGACTACTGGAAATTGATCTCACTTCCAAGCGGTAATGGAGAGAACGAGAGTTTAGAGTTTCTTTCTTTGCTGTCCAACACACAAAGATGGAGAGGTGATCACGCACCTGGAAAAGTAGGTACTGTTAAGCTCAAGCACTGTGTGATACTGCAACCTCAGAGTGAACATCTTGTTTGGGGCAAGCTTCCTGTCAACACCGCAATGTCTGTGGGAAGTACAGTGCTTGTGGAACCAACCCAATCCAAATGTGGCCCTAAACAGATCATGGTTGGTCGAGTAATTACGCCTTTATGGGGCGATGGATGGGTACCTGTGAAAGTTATGAATCCTACTAATAATGTGTTGACATTAAGAAGAAATGCAAAGATTGCAGACGTTTCTCCATGCATCGCAGTAGAAGATCTTCCAGAGAGTGACCACCTTCAGTCTCAAATTCAACAATTTCAACATGAGGAAGCGTCTCAGGGATCTGAGGAGGAGATGGTGCATATCTTGAATGATTTGGGGTTGAAAGACCTGGATCTGACAGCGTGTGAAGTGTCCTCAGCATGGAAAATTAAGTTACTTCGTCTCATTGAGAAATACGAGTCCATATTTTCAAGGGACAAGATGGACTGTGGTGAAACCAAAGATTTTGTACATCGGATCCGCCTAGTGGACGACAAACCTTTTCGTCTCCCGTACCGTCGTGTGCCTCCAAGTCATTACGAGAAGCTGAGAGTAGCGCTGGATGAGATGGAAGAGAAGGGTATTATCAGAAAATCAAATAGCGAGTATGCTTCTCCCCTTGTCCTGGTGTGGAAAAAGAACGGTGATCTGAGGATCTGTACCGACTTCCGATGGTTGAACGCCAGGACCGTGAAAGATGCCCATCCTCTGCCACACCAGTCAGACGCCTTAGCTGCTCTTGGGGGGAATGCTTTCTTCTCCACTATGGACCTTACCTCAGGCTTTTATAATGTTCCATTACACGAGGACGATAAGAAATATACTGCTTTCTCGTCGCCATTTGGATTGCATGAATATAACAGGATGCCACAGGGCCTCTGCAATAGTCCAGCTACATTCATGCGCATGATGATGTCAATCTTTGGTGACAAAAACTTCACAAGTTTACTGTGCTATCTTGATGATCTCATGGTCTTCGCTCCCAACGAGCAGGTTGCACTCAACAGGCTGGAGATGGTGTTCTCAAGACTCAAGGCCCACAATCTCAAGCTTTCCCCCAAGAAGTGCCATTTCTTGAGAAAGTCGGTAAAGTTTCTTGGACATGTCGCTTGTGGAGATGGTGTTAAGACAGACTCTGAGAAAGTAAAGGCCATTACAGATGTTCAAGCAGTGGACTTAATGGACTCTGATGGAATCACTCCATGCCCTAAAAAAATTAGATCGTTTTTAGGTATGGTGTTATACTACCAACATTTTATGGAGAGATGTTCTGTTAAAGCTAAACCCTTGTTCGATCTTATCTCGAAGACAGACACTAAGGGCTCCAGATTCAGGAGGAGGAAACTCACCTCAAAGGCTGTGTGCGTTAAACTCTCACCAACAGACTGGACTGCAGAATGCCAGAAAGCATTTGACACTTTGAAGGAGGACCTTCTCACGAGTGTAACGCTAGCACACCCTGACTTCGAACGCAACTTCATACTGGCTGTAGATGCCTCGTTTGATGGATTGGGTGCTGTTCTTTCACAGATCCCAGAAGGTAGTACTATGGCCAGGCCGGTGGCATTTGCTAGCAAGACACTGTCACGTTCTCAGATGAATTACCCAGCTCACAGGCTAGAGTTCCTCGCACTTAAGTGGGCGATATGCGACAAGTTCCATTATTGGTTGAAGGGCCGTCATTTTACAGCTTGGACGGATAATAATCCCCTCACCTACATACTCACCAAGCCCAGACTCGATGCTTGCGAGCAACGCTGGGTTGCTAAGCTAGCCTCCTTCAGCTTCGACCTGAAATATGTACCCGGTTCTAAAAACATAGTTGCAGATGCGTTGAGCAGGGAACCTTTTGTCCAATCCAGTGTGAGTCATCGACTCGTGACTGAACCATACCAGTCTTTGCTCAACCAGGTTGATGGAGTTGTAGATCAAGTCGTCCAAGATTCCTTCCGACTTACCACCAACTGTCAAGTACTGAATCCTGCTGGTGATTCCTCTAGTGCTGCTGAAGTTGGCAGTAGATATCAGATGTCTGCTAATGCTTTGAGCTCGCAGGATGTAGCTGCAGTTTTTGACGCTCATTCTCCTGGTGGTGTAGGACAATTCATGGGTGTGGAATCCATCCAGCAATTCCTCGATGTGGACCAGACTACTGCACTCAACGTGAGCACACTTTCAGCCGCACAAGAACAGGACACCGCTGTGAGTAGAGCACTCTTTTATGTTCAGAGACACAGACGTCCTGATAAGTGTGAACGTGCTAGTGAGCCTCGTTCTGTCCTGCGGCTTCTTAAGCATTGGACTAAACTTATCATCAGAGATGGAATGCTTTTTAAAGTAAAAAGAGACAATCAAATGAACAAGAAGTTGTATCTATTCGTTGTCCCAGATGCTTTAAAACAACAGGTTCTTCATGGTCTGCATGATGTGGCTGGTCATCAGGGGCGCTCCAGGACTCTCTCATTGGCCAGACAACGGTTCTTTTGGACGGGTATGGAACGCGACGTAGTGAATTATGTGAGGAACTGCATGCGATGTATTGTTGGCAAGACACCTGAACCGAAAGATCGTGCTCCCCTTGAGAACATATGCACCACTGAGCCGATGGAACTCATCTGCATTGATTTTTGGACAGCAGAGCAGGGTGAAAAGAGTGTGGATGTCCTGGTAGCAACGGCCCATTTCACAAAATTAGCCTACGCCTTTCCCTGTAAGAACCAGTCTGCAAAGCAGGTTGCCCATCATTTATGGAATGGTCTCTTCTGCATTTATGGATTCCCTAGGCGTGTGCATTCAGATCAAGGTCCAAGTTTTGAGAGCAAACTGATGAAGGAGTTGCTGAAGATGGCGGGTGTCAATAAATCACACACCACTCCTTACCACCCAATGGGAAACGGGATCACTGAACGCTTCAACAGAACTTTAGGGAACATGATAAGAGCCTTACCTCCCCAGTCCAAAGCCAAGTGGCCACAGTCTTTGCAGATGTTGACATTCTGTTATAACTGCACTGTTCACGAGACCACAGGCTTTGCGCCTTTCTATCTGATGTTCGGGAGAGTTCCGCGTCTTCCAATTGATGTGATGTTCCAAAATGTTCTGAGGGATGATGCTGTTGTTAAGTATTCAGATTTCGTATCCAAGCTTAAATGTGACCTTGGTGAAGCTGCAAAAATTGCACAGAAGCACAGTTCAACTGAGCAAACCCGTCATGCAAGGATCTACAATCGCAAAGTTAGGGGATCACCTTTGACCATGGGCGACAGAGTTCTTCTGGCAAATCGCGGTGAGCGTGGAAAACGGAAAATTGCAGACAAATGGGAGTCCAACCTCTACGAAGTGATGTCAGTGAGATCGCCCATTAATGTCTATCGGATAAAAGACACTGAAACAGGAAGAGAAAAGATTGTGCATCGTAATCTCTTACTCCCTGTTAACTTTCTGTACAAAGATGGGGTCGATTTACCATCTAAGTCACATTCAAGTGATTCGACTGCAAACTTACCTGATCTTCCTGAGAGTGATGCAAGAACGACTCAATGGGTTATGCAGTCTGATCAGCACGATTGCCCTGATAATGACAGTGACTCAGTTGCTTTGTCCAGAGTTCAGTGTTCTTTGGATGTACAGAATTCCAATTCAAAGGCAGACTCTGATATCTGTGACCGCTCTGTACACATTGAAGTGGACTGTGACGTTCCACATTTGTTAGAAGGTCCACCTACTGACGATGAGTTAGATCAGTGTTCCTCTCAGCACTCCTTGACAACGCCAGTTTTTCCACCTTCACATGTAGTCAATAGCCCTGTTCCGGATACAGTTCACCCTGTAATTTGCAATCAACCAAAACACTCTCATACAGGCACAGTCCGTACTAGGGCCGGTAGGACCATTAAACCTCCACAAAGATTGATCTACGAGATGAATAGTCAGTTTGTGCATGATTCATCATCCCCAGTGATTTCTCTTTTTGATGTTGTGAAAAGCCTTTTTCATGGGTAATTTATGAGTCGGACTTTGTTTTGAGTGGATATTTTTTTTTCTCTCTTAAGAAATCAATTAAATCCTTGACTTGTGCGTGTGAAGAAAGGTGTTTAGGGCATCTCTTTAGTCTATGTTAAGTCTGGATTTTGGTACCAGTCCATACTTGCATACCTCCTTTGGAGGAATTTTGTAATTGATCTGTACGCTGCAATGTGTCAAGGAGGTTCACATCGTTTCTCTTTTTCTGGTTCTTGTATTGTATTCTATTGTTCAGGCGCTTCCCCAGTTTAGCATAATTTAAGGGGGGTGCATGTAACGGAGTGTAAAATGTTAAATTTCTGCATAAATGGGGACAGCGCCATCTGGCTGATGCGTGATGGCATTTAGTGTACGGAATAGGGACCGCCCACAGCAGAGATAATGAGACGCTGTGGGTAAATTGCACTTTTCGAGCAGTCGGAGAATTATCAGTTAAAAGTGTCCAAAACGCATAAAAAACTACTTCAATGTGAATCGATCTTGCAATGAACATGTTTGGTAACTTTTGATATGTGTTTGGCGTCGAGTGTGTCATTTTATATCGAGTTATTTTGACTTTGTAATCCGTGGCACAATCGTAATTAATCTGTGCATTGTCTTGTGTTTTATGTAGAACTGATTCTTTCTCCATAAAGTGAAACCCCTATTTCCACATTTATATCTCCATTGTGCAGGTATTGTGTATAAAATATGTTGTTATAATATGTTTAATGGATTAATTGTTTTATTCATGTAGTATTCTGTATATTCGCCACTAGGTGGGAATGTTTCTCTTTACATTTATTTCAATTGATATGCTCATCATTTCATTGAGTTGATTTGTGATTAATTGACTGGAAATGTCCTATTGTCAGTCTGAAAAATTGTACTCACTATACGATCACAACGCAAAGATTAGAAAAGAAAGAGCACTGTTTTAAATAAACACAGCAGAGATAATGAGACACGCTGTGGAACTGATTCTTTCTCCATAAAGTGAAACCCCTATTTCCACATTTATATCTCCATTGTGCAGATCTCCATTGTGCAGCTCCACCCAGCAGAAAGACCGCCCAGGCAAGACCGTCACACTACCCCTAGACGTGAATGCGAAAAAATGGAGGGGTAGGGCCAAGGGGTGAATTGGGATTGAGCCAAAGTTAAGTAAGGGTCATGACCTCTGGTTAGATATAATCTTACCTTAATTACTTGTGTTCAGATCTATGTGGACTAAATAATATATTCTAGAATGAGTAAGTAGAGTATGCGGTGCGAAACTCAAAAGTTTTGAATTCGGATGAACGGGTGTGATTTCAATCAAAGGTTAATCAGAATAATCAAATGCGTAGCTAAACTATCACAAATGACCAATAATTTGCCATTCAAACCTAAATTTGAGTTCTTGATAATGGAGTCAGATAAAAGTTTAATTGGAATTAAATTACTTTGCCACACCCACTTATTAGGAACTGTCGTTTGACTCTAATATCACGTACCTTCACATGTGTGACAGAGTCGACTGATGTCCAGATGTGTGGTCTGGTTTCTGACAGGATTGTTGATCACACAGCTGTAAGTGTTTTTATCCTGATATTCCACATCCAGAGGTAGAGAGAGACTGATGCTGATATTAGACACACTGATGCTGGACAACACACTCATTCCTTTATACCAAGAGAGAGTCACATCACTCACATTTAACACTGATGAACACACCAGTGAACAATTCTGACTTGATGATGAAAGACATTTAGAAGAATCACTATTGATGATAGGAATCGGTAGATGAGCTGAGAAAAGAGACCCAAAAAAGAAAATGCTAAATAAATGATTTTTGGATAAATTAAGATTTTCTATAACAGACTGAGAGTAAAATGGCATGATTTACTCAGTTTTACTCACCATGAACACTAACGGTGAAACTCCTGTAAGTGACCCCTCCTCTGACTCTGACCTGTAGTTTATAAAGTCCAGTGTGTTCAGATCTGATGTTTCTGATGGTCAGAGATCCAGTTTGACTGTCCATCTTGAGTCTGTTTCTGAATTTCTCATCTTTATCAAATATAGAGATGATGAGGTTGTGGATTTCAGCAATGCAAATGTCTGAATGGTAAACGTTAAACATCCACATGATCAGATCCTCTCTCTGTAGTTCAGTAACATCAGTTTTTAGAGTGACAGAATCTCCCTCCATCACTGACACTGACTTCACTACATCAGTCACAGCATCAAATAGACCTTAAGGACAAAGAGAAACAAAGATTCATAATTACAATACAAACATAGTTTGAAGTATTGAAATATGTGATGGGCTTTGTGTGCTAATATGTCACTGTTCACCGGTCATGCTTAACTCTTTCCCCGCCAAACACGGAATTTTCCGTGTTTAATGAAAAAAATTTGAAAAAATTTTCCGGGTATCCGTGTTTTAGGTGGTATACGGTAAGGAAGACCCGCGCGCATGTCCTGAATGATTCATTGCGCAACTCTTTGTTTAGAGAAACAGATTGCAATCGTCTCAAACAGTGGAGTAGTGAGAATGTATCAGACAGACAATGCAGAGGTATATGGCTGAAGTACTGGAGGTTAATGGACTCGGAGTCCGATCACTCTTTATTTGATAATTCTGAATCTGATCGGGACGAAGTAGTCAGTGAGAGAGATGCACATGTTCATGCTAGCCATGGACGTGCCGCAGATAGATCGTATAATATTATGACACTATAATATGTATGTGTGTGTGCAGGCATTTATGTGTGGCTGTCTAAATATGAAGGTGTAATTGTCAAATTATTTCTCTCTTTGTGCACATTTACCACATTGTAATATGTATTTGTGTGTGTGTGTGTGTGTGTGTGTGTGTGTGTGTGTGTGTGTGTGTGTGTGTGTGTGTCTCTAGGCCTGTTTATTGTAATTCCAATTATTCATTATTCACAGGTAGAACACAGAGAGGCAGAGGCAGAAGTTTTATTGCAAAAGTTACATTTCCCTTACATCCTGGGAAATTTGATATATTTTACATTTATTTTATGTTTTTAATTTATTTTGGAAAGTTTTATATATGAAGGAAACAACATCTGAATGTATTCTGCTTTTAAATACACTTGTTTGATAAAAATACCTTTTTCTCAGTTTTTTGTCCAAAATGTTGTGTTTTTGACAAAACCTACCTCTGTTCAAGAGGCAATAAAAAAAGAACAGATGAAGATAAAATAAAAACGTTTTTTTTGCCTAAAAGCAGAGGCTCAGATCTTTATTTTTATATATATCATCTTCATATATTCATGGAAGAAAATATTCAGCGGGGGCATTCAAATTTAGCGAAAATCGTCAAAAACCCTGGCGGTGGCTGGCAACTTTTTTTAAAAACGCTGGCGGGGAAAGAGTTAATTGTTAAATACAGACATTTGTGTCTCCCTTCGGGAGTTCTCCTCCGTAATTTTCGCTTTTAATGGCGCTTTTAACTTTCGCTTTTAAAGGCGGCAATTAAATAAAATGTATTAATATAACGAAACCCTAATATTCTAAATATCGTCATAGCCTGCTGCACATCTTCAAGATGAAAGTCTAAAAGGGAATATTTGCATTCATTTAAAATATATGTAGGCTATTTGAAAATAAACAGCAAAAAATATTAACAAGCGCAAAACCTGCTTTACTAAAACACAAAATTAAAATGTCCCCAAATTATAAAAAAAAAAACTACTTACCATTTAATACGAGCAGTAAACACAAAATGAATGAAAAAGAGTTGTGCCCCATGTTCTTTTAAAATATCCAAATACTATTTCTGATAACTCTATGGGCTACAATTCGTTATGCTCAGAAAAGCAGCATTTCTTGTCAAGGCTGTTACGTGGAATGAATAAGTGACCTTTAAAGGCGAGTAAAACATAATTCACACATACGAATGTGTGAAGTAAAGGCTTTATTATAATAACACATGAGCGCAATTGCGCTGTATGAAACGAGAATGACTCATAAAAATTCAAAATGGTTTCAGTTACACTCTGGTTCCATATGAGGGCGCTCACAGGACGTATGCAGAATGAATAGCAATGGAGCTAGACCATAGACAGTAAAAGAGCTAGACCCCTAAAAATCCACTTTTATATTTTTTTATCTTAGCAATTTGAATGTTGTATTCGAAAGGAGATGCAAAGAAAGTACACATTACTGGGTGTTAGATTTTTTAGAGTCACTTATTTGCTTTAAAAAGTCTTTTAAAATGTCAATGACGTCCTACACGTACGACCAGACCCCTTTACGGCAGTCTTTCAGTCACTTGTGTGCTGACGAGAAAAGCCGCAAAATTAAAAATACTAATGTTATTGTGTCACGAAATGTAGTTTTAATAGTTTTCAATGTAGTTGTTTAAAGCTCAAATTTGTGGTTTATTCATAAAGATATAGCGCCTATTTAAAAATTTGATCGGACGTTTTCGGAGTTGTGATATCCAGTCTTTCGCCGGGTCACAGCGCTCGGCTAGTGCTTGCCGCTAGCTCTGATGTCTCTAGTCTAGTGGTTAAACGTGAGATATAATTCAGCTTGTGTATATCTAACAGGCGATTGTTTACTTTATTTCTTTGTATCACATTTCTTTGTATCACAGTATCCATTTGCAGCTTGTTGTGTCATTTTATTTTATAATGCCTATATTTTATATAGCCTTTTCATTACTGTTTTATTTGCTGTATAGCCTACTGTTTGTTTATTTTATTGACTAAACTATTTACCATTACTTCTCACTTCATCTTATATTTACTATTTGCACTGCAGTGTATAGTTGTACCATATCGTAATATTGTATAGATAAAAAATCAATCAGTTATCTTTGTTATTGCTAAAATCTTTTTTTTTTTTTAAAAAGGCCTTTAGGTAGATCTAACAGGTTTTTTCTAAAAGTTTTCAGGAACACATGTCCATGTTTTGCATTCTGCACTTTCATTTCTCTGGAGGCATCGACAACACAGCTGACACACGGTAAATACATGGATGCCACGATGCCATCAAGCGGTGTCTCTGGGCGTAATCAGTCCTTCCCTGACCAATCAGCGTCCATTAGCAGAATGCTAGCGTGTTATGAGCAACAACAACTCAAGAAATCGAAACGACATAAGTACTCGTTCATTCAACTTTCGACCTATAACCCATATCGAACTTGCAAAACCTACAATCAAATCTGAGATTTCTCAACTGCAATCGGGTGAAAGAGACATATTTAGCCGTCTAGCCCCATAGACTCCCATTCATTTTGCAATTGGAGGATCGCCCCCAGTGGAACTATGATGAAACTACAACCAAAATTTGCTACAAAAGGACTTCATCGGAAGTGGCCAGGCGTTCCAAAGGGCTTTTTGCACTCATGTTTGCTCGAAGAAATCCGGCTGCCATGTTTAACCGGTCGTATTCATAAGTCGTATTCCTAGTTTCTTTCTGTATGTTTCGTTAGTAGGGTTTCGTTGCGTGGCAGCAGAAGATGCCAGAGCACTGTGCAGCATTCTCCTGCTCTAATCGGCGGACCATCGGACCAAATAGGGGCCGGGGGATTACATTTCACAAGTAAGTTTTAACATTACCATAATATTGGTTGTCTTTTGTGAATGGAATATTACCAGATACTTGAGGAGGAGCAAGGACCTTTGATATTACTGTACTGAAATGGTAAACAGCTAACGTTAGCTAGGCTGTGTTTACTGCACCAGCTGGTGTTCACCCGGCACGGAGAGGTGGGGTAAAGTAATAATTACACGAGCTTCTCGGTTATCAGATACAAGCATTCAACTGCCCTGTTGTATGAATAGAATATATACAACGTTATATATAACAGTTAGGTTATTTGTGTTTACGCACGTGATATCAGGAAGCAATGTAGCTAATACACGCATGACAGCGATGCTCAAATCGAGTTACCCCTCCCACTTCTGCTAGTTTTATTGATAACCTATATCTTATCCCGTGCGAATTGACTATTAATATTACAGAAGTCCTGTGGTAAAATTACATTATTAACTTACCCCATCTACTCTTGTAAAGTTAATCCGAATATGGCTTTACATTGCAATTGATAACAATGTACAATTATTATATGTGGAAATAAAACAATTGTTATTGGTATAATAACATTGACCAGGGAATTTCACACAAGTGTCATGGACTGTATTATCAGTGTTGGGCAGTCACTACTTGTAGCTTAGCTAGTAACCTATTTTGTTGTTCGCTGAACTAAACACTGTAGCTGCAATAAATCCACTTTATTTAAAAATGTGAGTTTTGTTGAAGAAATGTTCTAAGAAATGTAAAGGAAGAAAATAAGCTTGACTTCCTTTTGTGAAATGTTTTTTTTTTTTTTGTGTAGAGTAGACTCTTCAATATCTTTGGTTTTCATTTTGAAGGTTTCCCAAGGACAAAGTTATGAGGAAGAAGTGGGAAGTGGCTATGAGGAGAAAAGGGTTCCATGCAAGTAATTCATCCGTCCTTTGCTCTCAACATTTTCAGCAGGGTGATTTTGATAGGACGGGTCAGACTGTCCGACTCCAAAATAATGTTATTCCATCCGTCTTCAGCTTCTCGGTTCACCCCAAAAGAGTAGGTGTATCCTCACAAGCATTCATACATGTAAATATTACATTATCAATGACGGCGCAGGGTAAGATACTTATCCCTTTATACAAATTTCTTTATGTATTATCCTTCTTCCTTTTAGTTGGAAAAGGTCAGGACTACGTCTACCTCCAGAAGAGCTGCAGAAAGCCAGTCCGTGGACTCTAAGGATTCCCAGAAAATAGCAACCTCAAGCCCAAAACCTCAGCCTAATGATGTGAATATTTCTATTTTAAACATCATATAATGTTTCCTGGACATTTGTTCACTTGTTTGCTGCCACTCATATTAAACACGCTCATAAATAAACCGATACACTTCATGTTCATTTCAACCATGTTCATTCCTCTTTCTACTAGGATCATCGCTATGCCTTGCCTGTTTCTCTTACCGCTCTTAAGACCAAACTCAATGAAGCCTTGGCAAGAGTGGAAAGTCTAGAGCGAGAGAAGAAGAATTCCAAGGCCAGAGAAAAGAGGGCAAAAACTACAGTGAATAGTATTTTGGGGGATTTGAGAGGAAAGAACCTCATTAATGACGAGCTCAAAGAGAAGCTTAAATTATACTCTGGTAAAACAAAATTAGCACTTTGAAATTCATTTATGTGTTATTCTTCTTACTCTCTTTATTAAACTCCTTAGTTATTTTCTGAAGGAGACTTATTCATTTTAAATGATTACATTTCAGATCTTCAATTAGACCTCGTGGCAAAGCAAGGCCTCGTGTACACAGAGGACTACAGAGAGTTTGCGCTCACGCTCAATCTACATGGTCCAAAGGCATACAAATACCTCAGAGAGACTCTACATTTACCCCTCCCACATCCACACACAATACAAAGGTAGGCTTAATGTCTGAATTTAATTTTTGGAAATTACTGATGCAAACACGTTGAAAAGCTTCTAATTTTTTTTTTACAGGTGGCTGCATTCGGTGGATTCCAAACCTGGCCTGAACAAGATGATGCTGTGTGTATGTGAGAGTACGTGTGTGTGTGAGAGAGTGTGTGTGTGAGAAAGAAAGTGTGTGTGAGAGAGAGTTTGTGTGTCTGTTTGTGTTTATTTATGTGTCTGTTCGTGTGTGTGTCACAAATCATAAATTGTTTCTTCAAACTTATTAAATTATCTTAATTTACTGCAAAAATCTGTTTCTGCTTCTTTATCATATTTATATAGTGTGTGATTTATAAAATACATTATATCCTACATCACATATATCACATTTTGTGTCTGGTCACTTTATATCTTATATCAGAATATTATAATTACTGTAAAGCCTACTATGGATATTAAAACACGCAGAACCATGTTTCCTGTATCATAGCTACATGAATGACCTTTGCAGGAAAAAAACGCGAGAAAATCAGTGAGGTACGATTAATTTAATGTGATGACAGCTCCTATCACCTGCCATACAGATATCACTGAATGGCGCGGGTGACCGGTCTAAGATGGCGGCCTCACGGCTGCACCGTGCCAATAGGCAGTAGCGGTCTAAAGGCCGTCTATCTATGTGATGTGTGTGGTTAATTCGCTCGCTCTACAGCAGTCACATGTGAGTGAGGTGAGTTCATGGCATTTCGTATATTTATTGATTCGTGGACGAATGTAACATTTTATTTGGGATCACGTCTGTATTGTTTTCATTGCCGCTATTTGTGTTTCTTTTCTGGGGTGTGTTGACTGAAATAAACATTTAGCTTAGCGGCAATGTTAATTGCGACCTCCGTGATTTTGTGTGTTTTTGAATGATGTTTTGACGTTATGTCGATATTCATCTGTGCTGCAACAATGCCACTTGAAGGCAATACTACCTTAGCCTAAAAAAACCTAACGGCTAACGTGAAACACATACTGGGAAGGGGATGAGGGCGTTTTGTTTAATAGTTGACGGAGGTCCATTAATCTCTGACATTTTTTACGCTTTGTTGGTTGGGAAATATAGATTTTACTATAAGGAATATATAATTTTATTAGAGCAGAATAGGACTCATTTATGGCATTACCACTAGCAAATGTGTAATAGTGTATTGTATTATTGTCTTAAGAAAATAAAAATATCTTGCTTTGGCTTTCGACTTAATATTATAATATTATATTATAAATAATATAATTTAATGTATGCTATTTAATGAGAATTGGCAAATACTTTTCAACAAATAAATTAGTCTTGAGTTATTATGATTTGACTGTCATTAACAAAAACATTTAAAAATTCTATGGCTTCCAGATTTCTACAATTAAATTAGTTAAATTTTAAGTGACTAGTATCACTGCTGTGAATGCCAAATTAAAACTGTAGGCTATTTGCAGCTAATAGAGCTATTTGCGCTATTTTTTCCACTCATTAAAGCACATACCACAAACTTTGCAGTCCCTCTGTCTGTTTACTAGTGATGTACAAAAAAAAAAAAATAGATCATTATTTGCAAGACGAACAAAAAAATAAAGTCATCAGATTTATTCTGATGCAAGGCTTTTTGTAGGACTGTCTATGTTAACCTCTTATTTACGAGTCAATATTTTCTCCTCATTCTTTATACTGATGTCTTCAGATCACCTGTAAACTACTCAATTTATTGGTGTCAACAGATTAAGTCAACCTACGTAATTATCACTTTTGATACAAAATATAAATCTATTAACTGTCTTTATTCCATTTAGTCTGATGAAACCATTTTTCATGCAAAATAAAACAATAAAAATCAATTAACAAAACCAAAAAATGAAGTTGATCTCAATTGGTCTGTTATTTTTGCTTATATTTACCATCCAGAGTTTCTTCAGTTTTTCCCTAATTATTAGTTTGGATATTTTTACATAGGAAAAAAAGGTCAAAAATAACAATAGATACAATTAGAAATATGTAGAAGAATAAATATGGTCAAAAAAGAGGGTCAATCCAGTTCCAACTAAACAAAAAATATATGGTCTGAGAGTTTCAGTTCTTTATCAGTACGCCCATATTGCAAATAAAGGTAAAAAAAAGTGTATAAAAATGAATTGGTTTCAAAAACACATTTTCACATTTATAAGCATTGTGTGTATTAATGAAACCGTCAATTTAATAACTGATTTATTTTCTTTTTATAGATTTCCTTTTAGGACCACAATTTAGCAATAAATGCTGGACTATTCCCATCAAGTGATGATTATGAAAGAACAGTGAGAACATGAATGTTCAAGAACCTTGCAGAATAAAACATGAAGATACTGAAGAACAAAGAGGTTGGTGTTTATTCTCGATTCTTTATTGATGATGCTGAAGATCTTTAAAGGGATAGTTCACTTTGAAATTAATTTTTGATATGTTTTAGCTCACCTCAAGGGCATCCAAGATGTAGGTGTCTTTGTTTCCACAGTATTTTCAATTTTGATATTTTTAGGTCAAACCGTTCTTGTCCATCAATCATATAATGGAGGTCTATGGTCACCACCTCAAAGAGCATGCACAGAGAAGTCCATATTAAACATGATTGAATGACTCATAAATGTAATTACACTTCGGTCTGAAAAATATCAAAATTATACTCTGGAAACAAAGACACCTACATCTTGGATGCCCTTGAGGTAAGCGAAAACATATCAAAAATTAATTTCAAAGTGAACTATCCCTTTAAGATCATACAACTTCAAGCAGTTCAGCAGATTTAGTGGTCTTAGTTAGACAGGTCATAAAACATGTGAAATTACATTGAAGTTGCAAATAATACACCAAACACTTTCCATAAGCAGGGTACTACTAAGATCATATTGTCTCTTTGAGTTGTTCATGTTTAAAAATAAAGCTTTTTACTTCCATTTTAGACATGATGAAAGAGAACAAGGTGAGTGAAGAAATCAGTGAAGCAGAAGAAAAAAATGTCAAAACTAAGGAAAGTTTCTCACAGACTGAAAGTAGTTTTGAACTGAAAAAAGAAGCCAAAAAATCTTTCACTTGCCCTCCTTGTGGAAAGAGTTTTCCATACAAGAAAAGTCTTAAACTTCACATTAGGATTCATAGCGGAGAGAAGCCTTTCTCATGTGATCAATGCGGGAAGAGTTTCACACTAAAAGGAAACCTTAAGAAACACACAACAATCCACACTGGAGAGAAGCCACACACGTGTGATCAGTGCGGGAAGAGTTTCTCACGAAAAGGAAACCTTAAAGAACACATGAAGATCCACACTGGAGAGAAACGCTACACATGTGATCAATGTGGGAAAAACTTTGGTGAAGCAGATGCACTAAAGGTCCACTTGAACGTTCATTCAGAAGAGAAGCCTCACATGTGTCCTTTGTGTGGAAAAAACTTCAGTCGGCTGCTTGCTTTAAAATTACACCTGAAAAGACACAGCGGTGTGAAGAATCACATGTGCTTTGACTGTGGAAAGACCTTTTTTAAAAATGTTGAATTGAAAAAGCACCACAGGATCCACACTGGAGAGAAACCTTACAAGTGTTCACACTGCGACAAGAGATTCAGCCAGTTGGGAAACATGAAAACTCATGAGAAGACACACACCGGAGAGAAACCGTACGCATGTGATCAGTGCGGGAAGAGTTTCACACATAAAGGATCCCTTAATGATCACATGAACATCCACACAGGAGAGAAGCCGTACTCATGTGATCAGTGCGGGATGAGTTTCAAACATGTAAGCGCTTTTAAATCACATCTGTATTCTCATTCTGGAGAAAGAAAATATTTCTGTGATCAGTGTGGGAAAAACTTTTTTGGGGCAGATACCCTGAAGAAGCACCTGAAAGTTCACGCGAAGGAGAAGCCTTACGTGTGTTCTTCATGTGGAAAGAATTTTAAATGGCCGGGCGCTTTTAAAATACACCAGAAAATACACACCGGTTTTAAAGCTCATGCATGTGTCGAGTGTTTGAGGACGTTTGCTACTCCTAACAAATTGAAACGCCACCAGAGGATCCACACTGGAGAAAAACCTTACAAGTGTTCACACTGCGACAAGAGATTCAGCCAGTCACAACATTTGAAAGCGCACGAGAGGATCCACACCGGAGAGAAGCCGTATCACTGCCGTGCATGTCGGAAGAGTTTCGCTCAATTAACTACTCTACTCACCCATAGTAAAAACAGTTGTCCGAGGTCAAGGTAAGTACTGTCAGAATCTGCACTTTTAATTGTGACACTGCATCCTCTTCAAATATACGATTAGAGAAAAAAATCTGTATAAATCTAAATTTATGTAAATATATGAATGAATGAATGAATGAATGAATGAATATGTATGTATGTAATGCTGCAGTGTGTGGAAGGACATAGTTTTGTCTCGTTATGATCAGTGTTGGGTAAGTTACTCTAAAAAAGTAATTAATTACTAGTTACTAATTACCTCTTCAACAGTGTAATTAGATTACTGTACTAATTACTCGCTCTAAAAAGTATTTAATTACTTTTAATTACTAATTACTTTGAAAATCCCATATCAATCTCAACCAGCTGAATAATACAAGGATAGACATGAATCTGTTTTAATTCTTTCAAATAAATACTATAAAATTGCATGAATTATCCTTAAACTGACCAAGGTGGAGAAGGTTACATTATAAAAACATACTTTTTTAGCATCAGACAATACATTTTGATGTTAAACCCACTATTGTTTTATGTCTGATCTCATGACATTTATACATATTTTACAATAATTCATACGAATTTTTACGAGTGCGGTCGTAATATTAAGACGCCTCATAAAATGCATACGAATCGCTGTGAGATCGGATTGATCTATACACAGTATTTACCTCAGTTACATCAGAAGTAACTGTAATTAAATTACAGATAAATGAAGAGTAATCCCTTACTTTACATTTTCAAGGGAAAAGCAACTAAATACTTAGTAATTACAAAGTAGTTACACCCAACACTGGTTATGATAGATAGCCCCACCTACCGGGAAAATGAATGAATCATAAATCCCTCTCCACAAAACAATGTTAAACATCAGATATGCTTCGGATGGTTGTTATTGTACCACACCGTGCAGCATTGTGACTGGAATCACAGGAATCTTGTCATGTCACATACGGTTGGGACATGATTTGATATTTAGATAAACCCAAAAATCAAAGTGAAACAGCAAAATGATCTAGATTTGACTAATTTAAATTTACATCAAAGACTATTTTTAAAAACAAATCGGCTGTTTTGGCTTTGACAAAATTGATGATCCATGTTATGCAGTATGACTAGAAAATCTTGAGTCACATGATCAATGTACAGTAATAGTCACTAAGAAAGCGTGCAGAATCTGAAATGTTTAATATTTATCATGCCTATTTTTTGTGAACTGTTTTTGGCAGAACAATGACGGAGATCACAGTTACCATAGCAGAAGATGACGTTGAGGAGTGGAAAGTTCTTCATGATACTGAAAAACAAAGAGGTTCGTGTTTATTCTTGATTTCTTATTAATAATACTGAAGAGATTGAGTGGCTGAAGATCATCATAAAAGTGAGGGGGATGTTTGGCTGCAACCTTGATGAAAATGAAACAAATCGTTTCGTGGAAAAACAGTTATCACATATAGTGCAATAAAAAATTGACAAAACCCAAATTGCTTGATAATATACGATTTTGGAAAAAGCCCCAAATACAGAAATTCTGCAGTTGTAATGTCTACATGACCTTTCACACAAAATGAGGAATTTTTCTCACTCTTTTTTTTTCAGGGAGTGTATTTATTTTATATTTATATTTATTTATTTACAGAAAGAAATGGGCTGGCCAATAACATAAGCTTTGGGTCATATGTCTATAGCTGCTACAAATTCATAGTGTATTTGAGATCATTTGATGGCATTAGCGCAGTGAACTTGGTTCAATCTAAAAAAAATTACGTTTATGCGGGATGAATAACTAAACTTTCAGATTGTGAATGGGTAATAATCAGAAAAAAGAGAAGAGCCTCCCTTTTAAATTACCAAGGCTTTCAATCTCTAATGGTCAAGCTCACTAAGTTCTGAACTCCAGCAAAATTGTATTAATTGTACTATTAATGTTTTATTTACATTGTGTTTACACTTTGTTGGTTATAATGAAAAGATTTGCATTGAACAAAACAAAACCATGTGCTTTTTCAGCAGTTAAGCACTACTTTCTATTATTAAATTATGACCGTTCCCTTCACATTTCTCTCATATTTTATTCACGATTTACTGAAAATTAAAGCATTTTACTTTCATTTTAGACCTGATGGAAAGTGAAGAACTGAATGAAGCGGAGGAGAAAAGTCATGTCAATACTGGAGAAAAATCTCTGAGTTGGAAATAATTTTTTACTAAAATAAAGAGTAAAAAAAACCTGCTCACATCTTGGAAACCATAAAAATCCAAATGAAAATCCACACTAGAGAGAAGCCGCACACATGTAAGTGCTTTCAATTTACATCTGGAGAATGACCGTTTAACTGTGATCAGTGTTGTAAAAACTTTTTTTTGGCAGATTCCCTGTAGAAGGCCCTGAACGTTCATTTAAAGAAAAAGTCTCATGTGTTCTTTGTGTGGAAAGCACTTTTCAGGAATGGATGGTTTTACACCAGAGAAGAGACAGTGGTGTGAAGTATCATGTGCATTGAGTGTGGGAAGTCCTTTTTTAAAGATTTAGTCAGCTTCAAATCTTGGGCAGGTGAGTTGTTCACAGTGCTTCACAATTTCAATCACGCCAACTCCCTCTGATGGTGTTACTTTAAGACAGACTTATCCTTCAAGTGAAATTGAAGAACTGATGTGATGTCCTTTCAAACAAAATTAGGCTAAAACTAAGTTTGTGTTCGTTTCCGCGAGGTCGAAACAGCTTGCCAAAGTGAACTTTGGATAAATTCGCTCTGGCTGGAAAACGCCTTCATACTGCCATTGGTCCGTAGCGATTAAGTAATAGGTAGGTGTGACTCTAAAAGGCTCCTCCTTCTTTCATGTCAAAATCTTCTCTGTATCATTTTAGTGATGGGATTTGAGTGAGATTTAAATTTGCAGTTGCGATATAAAGTCCAATTGTGAGAAAAGAAAATAATGTCTCAGAATTGACCCTTCGCAGGGAGATTGATTGACAGGCGATCTGACCAATCATAATTCAATATTTGTCGAATCAGCCATTTTTGTCTGACAAAGTTGTCAGGAGAGGATTTTAGGAGGATTTAGACTTGAAAAACGGTGTGTAACAGTTAAAAAAAACCCAATTCTTATTAATTTATTCTCACCTTCGTGGATGTGATCAGTGCGGGAAGAGTTTCACACTAAAAGGAAACCTTCAGAAACACACAGAAATCCACACTGGAGAGAAGCTGTACATGTGTGATCAGTGTGGGATTTCTTTTGCCCAAATTACTGGATTGAAAGTGCATCTGAGGATTCACGCTGGAGAAAAACGTTTCAAGTGTTCACAATGTGACAAGAGATTTCGACAGTCAACATCAATGAAACAACATGAGCGGACCCACTCTGGAGAGAAGCCGTATCACTGCCTTCAGTGTGGGAAAAGTTTCGCTTGGCTGAGTTCTCAACTCAGTCATTTAAAAAACAACTGTCTAAAATCTAAGTAAGCAGTTCATCTTCAGATCCAGCAACACCGCGCCCTCACCAAATGTGACAATGCATCAAGCAATATCTTCATATAAATCTTCTATAACCAGCTGTTACAAGAGACTGAACAATAAAATAAAAATCATAGTGAACAAAGTTCATCTTTATGACCAGTCATTTTAAACGTCTCAGATCAATGTACCATAATTCAACGACATGTAGTTTATAATTATGAAATCCAGATGCAAAATAAGTATTATGAATGTGTTGTGGTATTTTAATGTTTTAAATTTCCCAAATAGAGCTTTTGATTTGCCTAATAACTTATATTTCACTTATATTTCAAAGAACATTCTCTGTTTTACCCTTCATATCCAATATCATATAAAAACCCCAAATTAATTTTAAAGCATTTGTTCTAGTCAGGTAATGTGGACCATTTAACATTGCTCAGGTCATCTCAAATTCTATGGCTTTTTGCTAGCATGTCAGCATCCCTTGTCTCTCCAATATATAAATACCTATATATCCTTCTGAATCATAACATTATTCCTATAAAAAAACAAAACAATAATAGAATATAAGCATGTTCAAATATAATCATTTAAATATTCAATAAGCGATTTAAATATACTTTTAACCACATGTTGCTGTGAGTGTTTACATGTACATATAGTCATTGTATAGGAGTTATGAACACTCTTGTATACAACAACGGACCCAGAGACGCCTTTCCACAACCTCCGAGGTCACCACAGGACTGAATCGAGGAATTGGACAGAAATTATCTTAACTAATGGTGATATACCCTCATATCTATTCTGTGTAGATTTGTTAATGTGCTCTTTTCCAATCAGAAGTAGTAATATAATGTATAATTTAATATAATATAAAGTTGACATTATCTTGTAAACTGATTTCCACTTTAAGATCTATAATCAATCATTTATAACTCCCTGTTAGGAAATGGACCAAACAATTTGGCCATTAAATATTTAACCCAATGGTTTTTCTTCTTTTTTACATAAAGTGGTACCATAGACAGTAAGTGGTCCCAACGAATAATAGTTACTTACTTCGATACAATAGGTGGCAGTATGCACCTTCAAAAGTCATGGTTGCAATCCGCCGTTAAACAGGAAGAAGAAGAAGAGGAGACGGAGGAGGAGGAAGAAAAAGAAGAAGTATTAGTAGTACTTGAAGACGAGGACGAAGTTGTCATCGCTAAATTAGCGGTGTTTTGTAGACTTTAGTTGTTTTATGGAGTTATAATTCAATAATGTAGTCCAAGAGTTACTGACAAATACTTCATATTGAGCCTGTGAGTAACGTTAGCCACGCGGGACCCTAAAGTTTAAATGTTTCATCAAAGGTAAACGTGAATGTGTATATAAATGTGAAGTAAGTTTGATAAAGGAAATATTGAAATATAGCTCGTGTTCTTCATTTTTAAGGTAACTTATGACCATTTCTGCACAACGATGTAGTTGTTGTTTTTTTTGTTTGTTTTTTTGCTTTGAATGTAAATTATTTATTTGAAAATAGAACTGTTGATTCAATATTGACATTATATAAGTTATAACTGTAACTGTAACTAAAGTGGTTAATTTCTCTAACCGAGAGGAAGTGGAAAAAAATATTAAGATTAATGTCATTTTGATTTGTTTTGGATGCATAATTTATGTTTTATTGTGAGTATTATTGATAAATGTACTAGATTGTGAGCAATAAT
The DNA here is from genome assembly GCF_988280905.1 of Pimephales promelas. Lineage (NCBI taxonomy): Eukaryota > Metazoa > Chordata > Actinopteri > Cypriniformes > Leuciscidae > Pimephales > Pimephales promelas. The sequence goes on along the minus strand of NC_142770.1, from coordinate 6,482,843 downwards.
ATACTACAAAACAGTTTATACTCGTTTAACTGCATACATCACGACTCAAATAATGTTTCTACCATAAACACAAATGAGTTACTTTCTGTTTTCAGCTCATTCATTATCCCGATGTCTTCAGAGTAATTGTTATTTAAAGTTAATTTCATTGGTGTCAACTCAAAAGACAGGCAATATATACCATCACCACTTTTGATATCTACTAGATACACATCTCTTAAGGGCATTTCTTTGTTATAGTCTGTGACTGATTCCTAATTTTCACATAAAAACAGCTAACAAAAGCAATGGTACTTGGGGAGTTAAATTAAGTTGAAATCAATTGGACTGTTATTTGTCGTTTCGTTTGCAAATCCGGTCATTTATTTCAAATTTTTTATCCTAACAATATATTTGGATCCTTTTAATTAAGAAAAATATCAATTCAATCATTTATTTTTGCAGATCTTCTGCTGTCACACATCAATTCCCCTTCAGTGAAGCTCCTCCGACAGGACATCACCAATAAATGCTGGAATGTTTTCATCAGTCTAAAAGTGATTAAGACAGAGTTGAACAGTGAGAAGAACATGAATGATCCAGAATCCTGTAGAACAAAACGTGAAGATACTGAAGAACAAATAGGTTGGTGTTTATTCTTGATTCTTCATTAATGATGCTGGAGGTCATTAAGGTTATAAAACTTCATCAGTTCATCAGTGGTAATGGTGAATGTATGTTTTGGTTGTTGTTGTTAGAAAAGTCATAAGAGCTGTGAAATAACATAGTTAATGTACCAAATTATATTTTTAAATATTTTTTATACCAAAGTTATATAATTTTTGTTATCAACAATTAGTCGTTACCTTTCAAGTCACCTTTATTTCCATAGCACCTTATACAATAAAATGTTGTAATACTTAGTTTAGTTTTAATACTTAGTAAGTTAGTAAGAGACCTGTTACCCTAAATAGGATGGATGGATACTGGATGGATATCGGATTTAAAGAAAAATGCTTAAATAATGGAGAATAATTAGATAATTGTTGTAAAACAGTTCTCGTCTTTCTACTATTATGTTAGAGTTCACTTTTATATTCTTTCCCTTCACATTTCTCTTATTGTTATATAAAAAAAATGATTTACTGAAAATTATTCCTTTCTTACTTGAATTTTTAGACCTGATGGAAGACAATGAGGAGGGTGAAGAACGGAGTGAAGCGGAGGAGAAACATCATCATCTCAAAACCGGAGAAAAATCTTTGAGTTGTCGACAGGGTGAAAGTAATTTATTGAAAAGAAGTGCCAAAAAACCTTTAACCTGCCCTCAGTGTGGAATGAGTTTCCCATACAGACAAAGTCTTACACGTCACATGAAAATCCACTCTGGAGAGACGCCTCACACATGTGATCAGTGTGGGAAGACTTTTACAAAGAAAGCAGGCGTTAAGGAACACATGAAAATCCACACTGGAGAGAAGCCGTACTCATGTGATGAGTGCGGGAAGAGTTTCAGAAAATCAGACTCTTTTAAATTACATTTGCGTTATCATTCTGGAAAAAGACCGTTTATTTGTGATCAGTGTGGTAAACATTTTTTTAGGGGAGATGCCCTGAAGAACCACATGAAAGTTCACACAAAGGAGAAGCCTCATGTGTGTTCTTTGTGTGGAAAGAGTTTTAGTGAGCTGGCTAATTTAAAAATACATCAGAAAAGACACAGTGGTGTGAAGAATTATATGTGCTTTGATTGTGGGAACACCTTTTTTGATGATGCTCAACTGAAACGGCACCAGAGGATCCACACTGGAGAGAAACCTTACAAGTGTTCATACTGCGACAAGACATTCCGTCAGTCAGAACACCTGAAAACACACGAGAGGATCCACACTGGAGAGAAGCCTTTCACATGTGAGCTGTGTGGGAAGAGTTTCGCACGAAAAGGACACCTTAAGGGTCACATGAAGATCCACACCAGAAAGAAGCCTTATCACTGCTCTCCGTGTGGGAAAAGTTTCGCTTCTTCGTCTACTCTTCGCTATCATACAAAAAACAATTGTCTAAAATCCCAGTAAGCAGTTCATCTTCAGATCCAGGACTTTGAACGGTGCATACTCACCAAATGTGACACAATGCATCTAACAATCTATTGTATGATTCTGCCTTAAGCAATTGCTGCGAGAGTGACATAATTGCAGTGCCTGTTTAGAATAAACAAATGTATTGTCTGTTGGTTATTAAAAAAAAAAAAATTATTTTCCACTGAAGAAAGAAAGATGTGAATCTTGGATGGCATTGGGGTGAATAAATTATCAGGAAATTTTCATTTTGAGGTGAACTAATCCTTTAAGCATATTGGTTTCTTTATGGGGTCCAACTTTGAGGTTTACCTACAGATTTGTATGTATTTTTTAAGGAATCAGTGATTAATGTGTTGCTTATTTTATTGGCATTCTGCTGAATCTATTTGTATCAAAAATACATAATTTCATAATTTTAATCAGTTAGTTATATTAAAATCAGTTATATTTGAAAACACGGATACTTGGTATTTCCATGTTTTAAATATCCTGATAAAGCTTATTGAAGGGTTTCTCAGTATTATGTAAGAAAAAATGAAGTGGACGTCGAAGATCTCAAAAATGAAGTTTATTTACAGCATAGCAGTGGCAAGGCACACAAAGCACCTTGGGTTCACCGGCGTCAGAATGAACCCCGAACTCATCCCAGCGCAAACATTTTATACAGTATTACATCCGTTTTCCCCCTCAGCATGTAAATGAAGCTTTCTCTTAAATGTAAATCAAGACAAACAGATTCGTCTTCTCTATCAGCGTGGAGCTGAAACTGTTTTTAAATGTAAATCGGAGAGAACGATACAAGTGTTAGACTGATACGGTCAAATGTTTAAAGGTGATAATATCTCTCAGAAACTCCCTAATCAAGATGGTTCTTGAATACCCACTGTCTTTCCCACTCTATAGGTGATAAACATGACTCAGTGATGCGTGATTGTAAGGAATTGATTCTATGATAAATAAGCTCTTTTAAGTGAAGGAACATTTCAATATAATCTATATTGGAGTGGAAGTTTGATCGGAGCCGACTATAATTTCTTACAATTATGACTTAAAGAATCATATTTATATGTATTGCCCAATTATGGCGTAATTGGGCTTCCATATACCTATAGGACAGCCAAGATTTTTTTTTTTTATTTGTTTGCTTTTCATGACTTAGATCGAATGAGATGTCTGTCTACATCACTGTTTTGATACAGTATAATGACAAAATTAAAATAGTTTGTTCTTCTAACACACTTTAAACTAAAATGGATTATTTCTCATAACCTGCACAAGCAACAGAAGGAATGTTGCTGAGAGCAAAAAGCTCGGTTTAACCATAGACTGCAAAAAAATAGGGTTTAACCTACAGCCCTCACTGTTAACTTCGTTTTATGTGTAACGAGAAAAATACCGTTTTAATAATTTCGCCTCGCCTTGATGACGTCACCGCTACCGCCATCAGACCGCCATCACACAGCGTTGCGTTTGATTCTTCTGATCGTGAGGTAAGCAGTTCACGGTGTCTCGTATATCTATACAACTATAAAACACAGATTATTAAAGCAACATTTTACAAGGTCTTTTCTGTTTTGTATATTCATCTGCTACAGAGTTATCTGCGTCTTTTCTGGCGTCTGCTGACCTGACTGACAGAAACATTAGCCTAGCAAGCAACGTCGATGTGGTAAGAATGATAAATTAGTAGATACGATTATTGTGTGTTTTGTATGTTCGTCTGTATGATTGTTTCGATGTTTGAAGCAGTTATGGTAGTTACTGACATGTCACTTGTTCAAAAGTCTAAGTATGATTAGGGATAATTCAGTGACAGATCTCGATTTGTTTGTGGGTTAACGTTAATCTATTTTGAAAATTTATATTTCTGACATGAAGAGTCGTTTCAACGGATATTAATTTAAATCCATCAAAAGAGGTACATAAATCTAAATATAATGTGAAGAAAGCTTGACATTGGAAATATTGTTTTGTTGTGCGTGTGCATGTATTGAAAGAGCCATTTTCTGCCCCTGTTACGGATCAACTGGGGATCATGTTAACTGGGGACGCGCGCGTGCACGCAAATAGTTTTACCTGGATTTCCAGCAGATGTTAACAGCGACAGATTCGTGCCCTATTTTTCACCGATAAAAACGAATATTTCACCAGTTACCAGTACACGGTATGCAAATAAAGCGCTTTGTTTTTGCAGTGTATGATATTCCTTTGTATTTGACGCATTTTCAAAGAAGTTTAGCATACTTTAGTGTCAAGCTCAGAAACCACGCCCATGTTAACAAGGGTCATTCGCTTTCATTGGATGAACAGACTTGTCAGCGCACTTGTGTTGTCATGAGTTCTAATCACAAATAACAACAGATGTAACGTTAGATTAAGTTAAAGTAGGCTACCTAAAAGAAACATAAATTGCAAAGTCATTTACATTTTTTCAACAAGTTGCATTTTTCGATCAGCATATATAGCCTAATTTTAAAATGGATCAATTATTTTTATCTTATCAGCTTATTTTACTCTGATGATATTTAGATCTCTTTTTTGAACAACCAGCTGTGACGCGTCCGTATCATATATATCATGAAGTTAATTATCTCATGAACTTAATGTAACATTTTCAAAAGATTCATAAAATAAAAAATAATTTCTTTGTTTCTTTCAGAAGAATTTTGTATTTACTACTGCATATTTGTATAAGCATGTAATCATTTGATCAACCATCAAAACATGGAATTGAGCATTCATGTAGCTCAAATAGTAGAGTGTTGTGTGCGCAACACCAGAGTGGAGGGTTCAATTCCCAGGGAAAGCAAGAACTTATAAGACTTTAGAATGTGTACCTTGAAATGCAAAGTTGCTTAAACATTGTACATTATGCTCAGTAGCATAAACTTGAATGTTGTGTAGCCTTTCTAATGTCTTGTATTGGACATTTAGAGAACACTTTGTCTTTAGTGATTAAAGTCCTGTGAAAAACACAGAGTGTATTACTGAAATAAGCAGAACATATGATATTGTGATGATGACTTATTACAAATATACAGTATAGGCCTGATATTCTCTAGCCTATGTCTAATTTTCACCTACATCACTAACCTCTTAATCATTTGTCACCTCACATGAATGTCATGACCCTCTCTAAAACAATACGAAATGCTTTATTGTTTACTTGCTGACATCTTTAACAAAAGAAATATTACAGAATAGTCTACGAGTTTTATAAATAAAATATAATGTGTTTGGGCAACTTTTTATGTAATATAAATTATGCCAGTGCTCAAAAGGTCTATAAATTAAGTGTCATTATTGTTACTGGTGTCATTGTTGTTAGGCCATAGACTACCACAGCAAATTGATGCAATTAAAGTTACACAAATCAAAAACTTTGTAGGATAACCATTATTTGGCAGCTGCTCAATAAAGGAACACTAAGAGGAGATGTGAACATTTCTCAGTGAAGGGTGATTGTGTGTTAAATTGCTCTTACTATAGAAAGGTAATACAACTGACATTTATTTTCTAATATACCATGATTTAAATGAGATGGAGAGCAGTAAGGCCAAACTGGCCAATGGGTAAGAAAAAATTATACACATTGCAAAACAAGTAACTGTTCTTCATTAGCATGTAATTCTAACTTATTCTATAGTTTGTTCATCCTTCCTTAGATTGAATGTTCAGAAGGTGAGACTGTGTGGTCAGACCTTCACAGATGGCAAAAAAGCTGTCCTGGCTGCATGCATGCACATTTGCCTATTTTTTTCTTTCTTTTGTTGCTTTCATAGGTCTGTTTAGCTGTTTAACATTTATAGGGAATGTTCAACAAACATATTCATTAGCTAACAGTTAGCTAATGAATATGTTTGTTGAACATTCCCTATAAATGCTGTGGGTAAATCACTGGATCCATAAGCTATATGGCTTATCAATTTTCACCACTCTTTATGAACATTTATGGAGTGTACTGTATGCTTTATGTTTTAACTCATTCCTCAGAAACATTAAAATTCATAAATAATAAATAAATAAATGCTTGACATGTCCCTTTAACCACAGCAGTATTGCTGCTCAATTTTAATTAAGCCACAAATTGGCATCATAACAATAATCTGCGAATACACAAGCACTGCAAATACACAATGTCAATAGTATAATTTATTTAATATATTTACAGTTGTCATCAGATACAAATTTTATTGAAACTAATGTAAAAAAATAATGTGGGCGTGCTCTGTGTGTCGCGAAATTAAAGCACATTAAAACTTCCCTTAAAGGCGTCTGAAACATACAGCGGAGCAGCGCAGAGTAAACAACAGAGCCAAAATATGATGCAAACATTTAACAATAAAATGGAAAGCTTTGGAAATCTGCTCAGTGAAAAAATAGCTGTGACGAATCTGTCACCGTTTAACATCTGCTGGAAATCCAGGTAAAACTGTCTGCGTGCACGCGCGCGTCCCCAGTTAACATGATCCCCAGTTGATCCGTAACACCCCTAACAAACAAAAAAAAAAAAAACACCAACATGTTTATAATATATATTTTTGACAGTAGTTGTCAACTATTTTGAAATTGAACTATTTAGGTTCACATGGACTTATGCTGCTGTATGGAATTCATTATAACTGGTCAATTAAATAATCTCCCTGATACGACTTAATAAGACGGAGTGTCACAACAGCTGCTCAAAATCCTCTTCATGACAAAAATGGATAATACTGTTAAAGAAACATGCAACATTTTTGGACTTGTTGGTGCTTATTCACCTTATCCCCCAGAGTTAGCCTAGATATAAGTTAATACTCTTTTCGTCTCCATGCGTGCTATAACTCTGTCTGATGCAAACTTTTTTAAGTTTAGGCAAAACTGAAGCAGGCTTTCGGGAACAACCCCTGTGTAAAGACATTTGTTAATGATAGACAACGAATCAGGACCGATGAAATGAAATACCTGCTTAAAACAATAGTGGGAATGACATCCTGAAACAGACATATGGAAGAGCATACAGGGACTCCAAGTGGCATATCCACCGTATTCCACGCCCGTTCTATTTCCCATGATTCATAGCGTGTATACGGTTCATAACTGACTAAACGGTTAACTGACTATTACTGTTAAGTCGAATGAAAAGTAGTTACATTTTACAGCTTTAGCAGCTTGCTGAACAGCAGAGAGGGAAGATTTCATTGGAAACATGTAGTCTGTCCTTGTTTCACTTGCGTTCAGCTCTTCTACGGATCTGTCTGAGAGAACGAAAATTGTCATTGAACCAAATTTTATACGTTTTTCATGAATGGATTGACCCACTGACAAAATATAGATATGTAAAATAATATGTGAATTTGTGAAATAATTAAATAAATGTTAAGTTTGATACTTGGATAGATAAACACTAACAACATGCTTTGAATCTGTGAGTTTTTGAAAGTATGAATTTAATAACAGATTTTTATTTTTTTTTGCTTTTCTATCAGCTCTTCCTACCACAGCAATTTACCTTCAGTGAAGTTTCTTCCACAGTAGTTCACCAGTAAATGCTGGAGTATTCCCATCAGTCTACAAGTGAGGAGTTTGTGAAAGAATATTGAAAACATGAATGATTCAGAACTTTGGAGAATAAAGCAGGAAGATACTGAAGAACTAAGAGCTGATCCAGAACCCTGCAGAATGAAGCAGGAATACACTGAAGAACAAAGAGATGATCCAGAACCCTGCAGAATAACACAGGAAAATACTGAAGAACAAAGAGATGATCCAGAACCCTGCAGAATAACGCAGGAAAATACTGAAGAACAAAGAGATGATCCAGAACCCTGCAGAATAACGCAGGAAGATACTGAAGAACAAAGAGATGACCCAGAACCCTGCAGAATAAAGCAGGAATACACTGAAGACCAAAGAGGTTGGTGTTTTGTTTATTCTAGATTCTATAATAAGCTTAACCTTATACTAGCTTAAATTTCCACTGAAACAGGAAGACAGGGTGGGACATATCGTGCATCCCCTTACACTAACGTAAAACCAGACTTAATTCGCCCCAATGGAAAGTATATGTACACTGTCTGAATCATCCCCTATTCCCTATATAGTGCACTATGTACCATTCACTACGTAAAAAATAGTAATTGTGTGAACAAATGACCGATTTCAGCCACAACTTAAGCGTCTGTTTATAGTGTAGGGTGCGGGACAATTGCTATTTTAGAGAGCATTGATTGGACAAGAAATCAGATGAGAAACTAATGTGCAGATTGATGTCATCAAAATCGTTCACCCATATTGGCAGAAGTGAGAGACTGTAAGTTTTAATCTAAATCAATCAATCAATGAATCAAACTTTATTTATAAAGCACTTTAACCCTCTGATGGTCCGCGGGGTCTGTTGGACCCCAAATGACTTTTGCACAAATTAAAAAAATAATAATTATCCTTGACCAAATGGTATGAAATTTTCCACGGCTCTCAACATAGTCTAGATCAAAAAACAAAATTGGAATGATATCTGTTTTTACAAAAATAGTCACACTCCTGGACTCAAAATCGACACAAAATCATCATCAAAATCAGAAACAACGCAGAACACATAGAGAGAAATGACAGAAATAAAGTGTCACACTTCCAAGAATGCAAAAAACACCCACAATGCAAAAAAAAAAAAAAAATCTGGCTCACCCCACACACACACACACACACACATAGGGAAATACATTTTTGAAACTATAAAAAATGTTAAAAATAAAATCATTTAAAATGCATCATCCCACGGCACGTCAAACTAAAAAAACAAACCCGAGGCGTTTTTTTTTTTTAAATGACGCTTTTACGCACAGCGTTTTACACTTCGGTGTGAACGCTCACATTGGCGCCCTTTGTTTAGTCACGAGGCGTTAAACGTCGGCGAATAACGTGCGTGAAATTCGTCCCGGTGTGAACAGACCTTAAGGCTATAAAAAAGTCTTATAATTTGTCAAACCAAATCATACAAAATGCAGAACCACCACAAAAATTTTTTATTTATAACAGTGACGCATTGAAAATTTACGTACACACATACACACTTCAAATATGCAGATGACCTTTTCTGCTGTCAGACTATTTTGTCTGGTCCTGCACATTTGTTTTGAAAACAAAGTCATGTGACTGCAGCTCAGGTATAACTGATTTGTATGCAGCTCACAGTTAATTTTGTTACAACATGCTGAAACAGTCTTCAGGAGTCCCTGGATTATGTTTTAGACTCTAGCGATGAAGATGTGCAAGATGCTGCATCAGAGGACACTTCAGAAACCGATGAAGATTCTGAATCAGGAGATGACCCAGAGCAGGACCAAGATCCCATCGGAACGGACGAGGAAACTTCAGATGAAGAGGATAATCATGAGGAGGATAATGATGAGGAGACAGACACTTACCTCTCAAAAAATGGAAGTATTTGCTGGACATCATCGCCACCCCGTGCAAAATATTCACGGAGAGCACCGCAGATTACCCCAGGAATAACCAAGTTTGCATGGTCTTATGCTGAGGACATCAAATCTACCTTTGAGTTATTTTTGACAGAGGAAATTCAAGTGATTGTGCTTGAAATGACAAATGCGGAGGGGAGAAGAGTTTATGCTAATGAGTGGACAGATCTGGATTTGGCAGACATTCAGGCCTATATTGGTGTGGTCATTCTTGCTGGGGTTTACCGGTCAAAGAATGAGGACATGCAAAGTTTATGGCATCCAGAATTTGGAAGGCCAATTTTTGGTGCAGTCATGCCTTTGAAAACCTTCCGGAAAATCTCAGGGGTCATCAGATTTGATGACAAGCAGACAAGAAACGCTCGACGTGCTGATGACAAATTAGCAGCAATCAGGGTGGTGTGGAACAAATGGGTTGAACGTCTGCCGATGATGTTCAATCCTGGCCCGAATGTCACGGTGGAGGAGTGCCTGGTGCCGTTTAGAGGGCGCTGTCCATTCAAGCAGTACATACCGAATAAGCCAGAGAAATACGGCATCAAAATTTGGGCAGCATGTGATTCTGAAACTAGCTACGCATGGCAAATGCAAGTCTACGCGGGTAAGTCTGCGAGTGGACAGCCGGAAAAGAACCAGGGGATGAGAGTTGTGCTTGACGTCACTGACGGCCTGCGGGGTCACACAATCTTCTGTGACAGTCATTTTACTTCACATGCCCTATCCCAGGAGCTGCTAAAAAGAAGAATCACAATGGTTGGGGCAATTCGAAAAAATGAGCCAGAGCTTCCACCTGCCCTTCTTGCAGTAAAAGACAGAGCCCGCTATTCTTCAATGTTTGCCTTCACGGAGACACACTCCCTTGTGTCTTACTGTCCAAGAAAAAGAAAAAATTTGCTTCTGCTGAGCACACTGCATAGGAACGCCTCAGTGAGCGGCAGAGACGACAAGATGCCACAGATCATCCTGGATTACAACAAATCCAAAGGAGGAGTGGACAACCTGGAAAAGGTATTTTATTTTTTATTTATAGTAGTTATAAAGTGAGTGTCATATTTATTTTGCAATCAAACAGCAGTTGAACAGTGTGTGTTTGTCTGTGTTTGCAATATTGCAGATGGTAGCCACTTACAGCTGCAAAAGAAAGACAGCTTGTTGGCCGCTGGTGCTGTTTTACTACGTGCTTGATGTCTCTGCGCTGAATGCCCACGTGCTTTGGTCTAAAATCAGTCCAGAATGGCACTCAGGGAAAAGCAACAGGAGAAGGCTATTCCTGGAGGAGCTCGGAAAAGCTCTGGTGGCTCCCGTTATGGAGAAACGACGGCACCTTCCACGCGCCCCAGCCTCTCTCAGTTTCTTGAAAAAAGCAAAAAGATCTCTGGAGGTGGAAAATGAAGCTTCCACCTCGCATGCAGAAGCAACCCCCAAGAAAAAGATGAGATGCTTCCTCTGTTCCCGTACACAGGATCGCAAAACAACAGTGAAGTGCCAAACCTGCTCCAACCCTGTCTGCGGAAGTCATGTGGTTTACTGCTGCCTGCACTGCACTGCCACATAAAAACCTGCAGTGCACTGGAAAAGAGACTGAGATGAGACCACCAATTGTTTGATTTTTGATACATTTAAATTTTTTTTACTGCTTTATTTGCTAATTTGTTATTGCCGTTCAGTTCATTTTATTTTGATGTTCATGTCATTTTACTCAATATGTAATATAACTGTTCATTTCTGTTTATTTGTGAATTTTAGAATTATATTTAGAACTGTTGATTTAAATAAATTATAAAATCTTAAGACTTTCTCTTTGTAACTCAATCGTAATGTAATATTATTGAAAAAGTTTTTTTTTTCAGTACAAAAAAATGCTAAACTTTGACAAAAAGTATTTTAATTTTGTTATAATTGTGATTTTATAATGTTTAGATATAAATCCAACTGAATCCAACTTGTGATAAGATACCTTTGAAAGCTAGATAGAAAGTTATTTAAATGAAGCTCTATGGCCATCTAGTGGTTAAAGTGATTTTTTTTAAACTGCATTTTCCAAAAAATGGAAAGAAATCTTACAGTAAACCATGCAAAATTATCCATGTTATCCACAAATTTGAAATACGGGTCTTTTATAAAGTGAATTTTACATAAAATGCTGTTTGCTTTTTGGAAAAAAATAAAAAATTTAAATAAATATTTATTTACTTATTTATAGAAATTTAAAAGATCCTCTAAAAAAACTGCGCAAATGTTGAGTAAAAACATTAATAAACCAAGTAAAATTATATTTGTAAAAAAAAAAAAACTATTCTGTTACAAAATTAAATGTTATTGTCTGGGGTCCAATAGACCCCAAAGACCACGCGTGTGATTCCCAAACGAAGAACATCAGAGGGTTAAAACAACCGAAGTGGATCAAAGTGTTGTGTAGAAAAATAAATAGACACAAAATACATACTTTATATGACCTCCTGCGACCTGGCATCTACATACGTGGACATCGCATTGTTGGTTGTGTGTACCATAATACTTGATTCTGTGTAAGTGGAACCTGTTGTACATAAAACGTGGACACTTACACTGCCATCTGGTGATGTCAGAAGCCGACTGATCTCATGAAATGGCGTATGTATGACACGCCAATTTGTAATTCCATTTTTGGCATGCTATCAACACGCATAATCGCTTTTCAGCGTGTTTATGAACGCCGTTGGCTTAACATTACATTACTGTAGAATTATATTTATACAGCAATGTATAAATAAATTTATATTCGTCACTGGGGTTAATACTATTTATAAGACTTCCCCTACCATCCTTGGAAAAAAAATATCGCTCCCCAGATGTAGACCTACATTTTGCTTCGTTTCGCTCGGACATTTAACGGCATGTACATACACGCGGAATGCGTATAGATAACAAGCCACTTGACTTGAAAGTGGCGTGTATGTTTACGCAAAAGTCATGATGTCATGTTGTCAGAAGAGACACTTTATATAGAAATTTCAAGATGGCGGAGAACACATCTGAAAAGTCAGGCAGCCACACCAGACCAAAACGTCCACAAGGTAAAAAAATATAATAAAATTTCATTGTTGATTCTTAAGTTATGCATAATAGTGTTGTATGATTAATATTGCATGCAAATTTGACATGTTTGTAACAGTAAATATTTACAATGGCGCTAAACTTTAGGTCCACATACAGTATGTGGACAATGGGACTTAGCTTCATTGAAAATCTAAAAATGTTACAGTGAAAACGTAGTTTGAGAAGAATTTTTTTACAACAGTATAAATTGCTTTGCATGTATGATAAATAACTTTACTTTTTTTTCCTTTTTTTTCATGATATCATGTCCAGAGCGTTTTCCCTTGTTAAAGGCACTGGAATGAGTACTGGAGTCAATTTCTGGGGACAACTCCGAGAACATGTCTGATAACGATGACCCCGTAGAGGATTTTGATTACCATCCTCCACAGAAGGGGCCAAGCAGCAGTGAGGAAGAGAGTAGTAGTGGTGATGAAGACCCCACTTTACAGTCCACCGAGGCCAGCCTGGGACGTAAACGTCTCCGTGGTGAAACTTAAGGTTATCTTTCAGACGGTAGCATTGCCATTTTGCACACTCCCAAACATGGGATTCAGCGGGTTAGTCTGATGGCTCAGACGATGATCCTGAAGAGCCAACACCAGGACCAAGCTTTCAAGGACAACCCAAGCAAGTACGAGGAGTGCGCTGGAGGGCAGCTCAATTGACCTCAAACCAAGCCCAATTTAAGCCTGAGGAGGAAACTGAGCAGGACAGAGAAGGCTAGGCCACACTGGACTATGTAAACCAGTATATTGATAAAGATACAATACAACTGATTTTAGACTGCTCCAATGCTACAGCACTAGCTAGGAGTGGGTACGCACTCAGCACATCAGTTGACGAGATAAATATTTTTTTTGGTGCCTCAATTTTGATGTCCTGTGTACCTTACACACAAATAAGGATGTACTGGTCAAGCACGTTAAGATTCCCAGCCATTGCAGAAAGGTCCAGGTTTTAGGGAATCTGGGCAATCAATAAAGGTGGTCATTGATGATGACATTCCAGAAGACCCGGGGGAATGTGACAAATTCTGGAAGGTGAGGCCATTTCTTGACCTCATTTTGAAAGGCTGCAGGTCTTAGACAGGACCCAAGAGCATTTCTATTGGTGAGCAAATTGTACCATTTACAGGAGCCTGTCCTTGTCGATAATATCTGCCAATGAAGCCCTAATCCAGTTAGAATGAAAAGCTATGTTTGTGCTTTAGCAGAAGGCATCATGCTTGACTTTGAATTATATCAGGGTGCAGATGCACTGATTGCAGGAACCAAGTGAACTGGGTTTGGGAGGTTTGGTCATTGATCGTCTGTCTGAAACTCTCCATCATGGTACAAATGTGTACTTCTATCGGTTCTTTACATCCATCAAAGCTGTGAAGCGAATGTTGGAGAAGCAGGTGTAGCTGACTGGTACAGTTATGAAGAATCGGGTTTCCGAAGCAGTGCAGAAGCTACCAAGTGACAAAACAATGAATAATAATGGAAGAGGGATCCCAGCACAAGTTACCACTGAAGATGGGAAAATTTGTGTTAGAGTGGTTTGACAACCAGCCTGAAGACACCTGCCAGCGATGGGACAAGAAACAGAAACATTATGTGTCAGATGACCAAATATTGTTTTATGAATATAACAACAAGATGGGTGGGGTTGACCTCACAGGCAGGATGATCAGCTACTACAGAATGAGTGGACACTTCGGATGCTCATGCACTTAAGATGTTGCTTTAGCCAACTGCTGGCTACTGTACCGCCAAGACCACACAATATGCGGCACACCAAGAAACGGCATCATGCAATTTCTTGAATTCTGAATGGAAGTGGCTAAGACATTCTTGGCCCAGTATAACAATGCATAGGAAGACAGTACAGACCTCTCAAAACAGGAAGACAACACAGACCATTCAGAGCCAGAGAAAAAGCGCCCTGTGAAGGAAGTGCCTTTGTCTTGAATATGAAATAAAGTTTTAAGTGATAAAATATTTGCTTTGTTGTGCATTAGAACCACACCACGCATTTTGTCACATTACAAAATGATTTAATGAAGCATCCAGATCCTTCACCCCATGAGCAAGCAGCAGGCACCTGATTGGTTAACGCGGCGCGAATTAACGTCAAAGTTCAGATTTTTCAACTCGGGCGGCAGACGCGAATTCGCGTCAAACTGATGATAAAACAACCCTGAGGCTGTCTCTCTGCAATGCTTTGGCATATTGGCATCAAACGTTGCATGTTTCATTGTCACCTCATCTTAACCCCAAAACATCAATTTGGCCACAGAACCACCTATTGGTCGAAAGTGATAAACCATTAAATCAAATTACTAGTGGTTGTTTTCATAATTTTGCAGCCAACTGTTTTTATTGATGATCTTTTGCACTTTGTGGAAAACCACTGTTGATTGTTGCTCTAACGCAATTTCGTTGTACTTGCAATGACAATAAATAATAATAATGATTTTGCATAAAATCATCTTAAACTGTATTTAAGTGCTCGTTGTTGCAATTGGGAGTCAGTTGCAATTGGTGTTGCAGTTGGGAGTCAGACTGCTCCCAGTCTGTGTTCTTTGTGCTTGGTCACGATAATTGTTGTTTGCAGCTATATTTATATTTTGTCAGATATTACTAAATTTTTTTAACATGTTACAACCCTGACTTCTAAAATACAGTTAATAAAACATATCAAATAGTTCTCACTACAAAGCCTATAATTTGTGCTGGTAATGTTTTAAGAAATATATTGAACAACTGAATGAATGCTTCAAATACAAATGAATGCATCAACATGTTCTTATTTTCTACTATTATGTAAGGGTTCACATGTCCTTTCACATTTCTTTCTTTTTTTTAACGATTTACTGAAAATAAAACTTGAATTTGTTTAAACTTGTTATCCTTTCATTTTAGACCTGATAGAAGAGAACAAGGAGATTGAAGAACTGTTTGAAGTGGAGGAGAAACAAATCAAAACTGAAGAAAAATATTTGAGTCCCTCATTGACAAGAAGAGACAAAATATGTTTTACTTGCCCTCAGTGTGGAAAAAGTTTTCCGTACAAACAAAGTCTTGAACTTCACATGAGAATTCATACTGGAGAGAAGCCTTTCTCATGTAATCAGTGTGGGAAGAGTTTTACACAAAAAGGAACCCTTAGCGAACATACGAGGATCCACACTGGAGAGAAGCCGTACACGTGTGCTCAATGTGGGAAGAATTTCACACAAAAAGGAAACCTTAACAAACATGTGAAAATCCACACTGGAGAGAAGCCGCATGCATGCATTCAGTGTGGGAAGTGTTTTAGACAAAAAGTAATCCTCAATGAACACATGAGGATCCACACTGGAGAGAAGCCGTACTCGTGTGATAAATGTGGGAGGAGTTTTTCTCAAAAAGGACACCTTAACAAACATATTAAAATACACACTGGTGAGAAGCCGTACACATGCGAACAGTGTGGGAAGAGTTTCAGACAAAAAGTCATCCTTAATGAACACATGAGGATTCACACTGGACAGAAGCCGTACACATGTGAACACTGCAAGAAAATTTTCACAATAAAAAGAAATCTAAATGAACACATGAAAATCCACACTGGAGAGAGGCCTTACGCATGCGATCAGTGTGATAAGAGTTTCACTCAAAAAGGAACCCTAATTGAACACATGAGAATCCACACTGGAGAGAAGCCGTACACATGTGGTCAATGCGGGAAGAGTTTCACACAAAAAGGAAATCTTAACAAACATGTGAAAATCCACACTGGAGAGAAGCCGCACACATGTGATCAGTGCGGGAAGAGTTTCAGACAAAAAGTTATCCTTAACGAACACATGAGGATCCACACTGGAGAAAAGCCGTATTCATGTGCTCAATGTGGGAAGAGTTTCACACAAAAAGGAAACTTTAACAAACATGTGAAAATCCACACTAGAGAGAAGCTGTTAACATGTGATCAATCCAGGGAGAGTTTTGCACAAAAAGAAACCCTTATGGCTCACATGAAAAGCCACACTGGGAAGAAGCCACACATATGTGATCAATGCGGAAAGAGTTTTGCTCTTAAAGCAACCCTTAATGAGCACATTAAAATCCACACAGGAGAAAAGCCGCACACGTGTGATCATTGTGGGAAGAGTTTCACGCAAAGAGGAACCCTCAAGGATCACATAAGAATCCACACTGGAGTGAAGCCATACGCATGTGATCAGTGCGGGAAGAGTTTTGCACAAAAAGGAAACCTTAATGATCACATGAAAATCCACACTGGGGAGAAGCCGTACACATGTGATCAGTGTGAGAAGAGTTTTACACGAAAAGAGCACCTTAATGAACACAAGAAAATCCACACGGGAGAAAAGCCACACATATGCGATCAGTGCGGGAAGAGTTTCACACAAAAAGGAACCCTTAAGGATCACATGAGAATCCACACTGGGGAGAAGCCGTACACATGTGAGCAGTGCGGGAAGTGTTTCACACAAAAAGGAAATCTTAATAAACATGTGAAAATCCACACGGGAGAAAAGCCACACATATGCGATCAGTCTGGGAAGTGTTTCACACAAAAAGGAACCCTTAAGGATCACATGAGAATCCACACTGGGGAAAAGCCGTATAAGTGTGAGCAGTGCGGGAAGAGTTTCACTCAAAAAGGAAACCTCAACGTACACATGAAAATACACACTGGAGATAAGCCGTACACGTGTCATCAGTGTGGGAAGAGATTCACACATAAAGGAAATCTTAACGTACACATGAAAAGCCACACTGGGGAGAAGCCGTTCACATGTGATCAGTGTGGGAAGAGTTTTGCGCATAAGGCAACCCTTAACGAACACATTAAAATTCACACTGGGGAGAGGCCACACATATGTGATCAGTGTGGGAAGAGTTTCACACGAAAAGAAAACCTTAATGATCACATGAGAATCCACACGGGAGTGAAGCCACACACATGTGATCAGTGCGGGAAGAGTTTTGCACAAAAAAGACACCTTACTGATCACATAAGAATCCACACTGGAGAGAAGCCGTACACATGTGATCAATGTGGGAAGAGTTTCCGAAAATCAAGTGTTTATAAAGTACATCTGCTTACTCATTCTAAAGAAAGACTACACAACTGTGACCAATGTGGTAAAACATTTTTTAGGGCAGATTTCTTGAAGGATCACCTGAAAGTTCATTCAAAGGAGAAGCCGTACGTCTGTTATTTGTGTGGAAGGAGTTTTAGTCAGATGGGTGCATTAAAAGTACACCAGAAAAGACACAGCGGTGTGAAGGATCATGGTTGCTCTGAGTGTGGGAAGCGTTTTTTTACAGATAGTGCACTGAAAGTTCACCAGACTGTTCACACTACAGAGACACCTTACAAGTGTTCACACTGCGACAAGAGATTCAAACTGTCGGTATATCTGAAAATACACGAGAGGGTCCACACTGGAGAGAAGCCACATTCTTGTGATCAGTGTGGGAAGAGCTTCACACTAAAAGGAAACCTCAACGAACACATGAAAATCCACTCTGGTGAGAAGCCATTCGCATGTAATCAGTGTGGGAAGAAATTCATACATAAAGGAAACCTTAACGTACACATGAAAAGCCACACTGGGGAGAAGCCGTTCACATGTGATCAGTGCGGGAAGAGTTTTGCGCATAAAGCAACCCTTTACAAACACATGAGGTTCCACACTGGGGAGAAGCCGCATTCATGTGATCAGTGCGGAAAGAGATTCACACAAAAAGAGCACCTGAATGAACACATGAGAATCCACACTGGAGAGAAGCCGTACAAATGTGATCAGTGTGGGAAGAGTTTCACACAAAAAGGAAATCTTAAGGAACACATAAAAATCCACACTGGAGTAAAGCCGCACAAATGTAATCAATGTGGGAAGAGTTTCATACATAAAGGAAACCTTAACGTACACATTAAAAGACACGCCGGATTGAAGCCGTACACATGTGATCAATGTGGGAAGAGTTTCAGGAAATCAAGTGTTTTTAGAGTACATATGTGTGCTCATTCTAGTGAAAGACTATGTAACAGTGACCAGTGCGGTACAAACATTTTTACGGCAGATTTCCTGAAGATGTATACAAAGGAGAAGCCTCATGTGTGTTCATTATGTGGAAAGAGTTTTAGTGAGCCGAGTGCTTTAAAATTACACCAGAAAAGGCACAGTGGTGTGAAGGATCATGTTTGCTCAGAGTGCGGTAAGACTTTTTTTACAGAAAGTGAACTGAAAGTGCATCAGACGGTTCACACTAGAGTACAACCTTATAAGTGTTCTGTCTGTGATAAGAGATTCAAACGGTCAATATATCTGAAAATACATGAGAGGATCCACACCGGAGAGAAGCCGTATCACTGCCATTCATGTGGAAAGAGTTTCACTCAATTATCTTCTCTAATCTTTCATAAAAAAAAATGCATGCCTGGTAATACATTAAGTAGTTCGAGTTCTGATCCAGGTGTGATGCTGAATAGCGCAGCATCAGAGATTATTCTGATAATCGATTAATCAAATTATATTAGAATGATTAATCGACTGCTTGATTATTTCGAAGATTAATCAGTAGGCTTTGATCACTTATCCAGCGTTTGCAGTTGGCATATATATCACTTATCCAGCGTTTGCAGTTTAAATTGTTGGGTTATACTCATTCTAACTAATAAATAAAACAAGGAAACTTGAAACTTCTTTGTAATAAACTTTGAGTAAATTGAATTTAACTATCTCCTTCAGCTTTTCTGTCGTCAGAAGTCATCAATAAGCCAACTTTGCTCAGAACTGAAAAAGAAAAACAAAAGGGCCATATTTCAGAATATATAATCACATGTTGTAGATAAAATATTACAAACAAGTCAAGTCAATTTATTTATAGAGCACTACATAAACACAACATTTGTTGATCCAAAGTGCTTTACAGATGGTGAAATAAGTTAAGAAAAACTGCTAACAATAGACTATTAAGAAAACTTTTCTAAATACACGGTGTAACATAGACGGCATCACTCAAATGCAATATAAATGAAATATAATTAATCCTTATTAAAGAGCAGTGAATACTTTTCTCTTTTTCTTTTGTTGTTTGATTAATATTAAGGCCACAGATGGCATTAGGTTTATTATGAACTGTCACTTTAAGACCGAATGTGCTTATCCAATGGGCTTTATGCCCAGCTGCACTACTTCCTGAACTTCAGCCAGCTCCTTGTTTCCTGTCTGCCATTATTGGTCAAATTGATTAATTCAGGTGTGCTTGACCTCAGTAGTCATGGCAACAATAATCAGACACACCTGAATTAATCAATTTGGCCAATAATGGCAGACAGGAAACAAGGAGCTGGCTGAAGTTCAGGAAGTAGTGCAGCTGGGCATAAAGCCAATTGCACTGATGCACATCCTATATTCTGTTTACGTGAATAACACGTGAAGGCACCACTACCCTCACAGCACTAACTTTTTTGTTGTAATTTGATGCAAAGGTAATTTAATTCAAAGTATAGTCTATTGTTAAATGTACATACTTAAAACAATACAAAAAAAAAAAAAACTTTGCAGGATTTAGAATGTAACAGGACAGGTAACGTAACAGTAACAGGACAATGTAACAGCAACGCATCAGTCTGTGAAAAGGGTCCATGGTCCACCCGGGCGATAGGTGGCGGTAATGCCCCGTGTCTACGATCCACCGTACGTCTCTCCTTTGATGTGAGGTAAGCAGTTCGCTGTGCTTCGTATGTTTATAGCCTACATATTTACAAAAAATAACACAGCTTGTTAAAGCAACATTTTACAGGGTATTTTCTGAATTCTATATTCATGTGCTACATAGATATTTGTGGGTCTTTTCTTGCATCTGTTGACTGACAAACATTACCATTGCAGGCAACTATGTAAGGAACTATAATGTTAAATTCAAAGATCTGAGCGATTATTGTGTGTTTTTGTATGTTCATCTGTATGATTGTTTCTATGTTTGGAGCAATAATGGTATTTACTAATATGTCACTTGATGAAAAGTCAAACTAGGATCTGTAGGAGGAATTAAAAGGGGTTAAAATTAAAATCTCTATTTTTCTTTTGCTTGTTGGTAAATCTATTTTTAACATTCATTTCTATTTTCTGACACGAAGTGGCTTTAAAAAATGTAGATAAAATATATAATATATTTGTTTTAAAACAAATTAAATAACGTAGTCATAAAAATATATATAATTAACTTGTTACTGTTTTTTTTTCTAAGTACAGAAACAGCTCTTTCAATAAAGTGAAAGAATACGACAGCAATATTTAAATGTTTCCAATGTCATGGTCCCATTCCTTCTACTATTTATCTACATCCTCAGATTCATGTACCTCTTATGATGGATTTAAATTAACATCTGCTTAAAAGCCTCCTCATGTCAGAAATGGTTAATAATGTTAAAAATAGATTGTCCCACAGACAAAGTATAGATGTGTAAAATATGTGAATTTGATTTAAAACTTAAATTTTGATAGTTGGATAAATAAATGAACAAAATGCTTTAAGTGTGTGAATTAATGAAAGCATCAATTTTTTATTTTTTTTAGATTTTTGCAGATCTGCTCCTCCCACAGTGATTCATCAATAAATACTGAAATATTTCCATCAGCCTACAAGTGAAGGAGATTGAAAACATGAATGATCCAGAACCCTGCAGAATAAAACGGGAAGATACAGAAGAACAAAGCGGTGATCCAGAACCCTGCAGAATAAAACAGGAAGACACTGAAGAACAAAGTGGTTGGTGTTTATTCTTGATTCTTCAATAAGGTTATAAATCTTAAAGGCCCAATGAGGTGCTTTGAAATGTTAAGTGTTATTCAGTGTGTTGGTGTAATTTCCCCTGAAACAGGAAGACAGCCTGAGACATATTGAGCATCTACTCCCCATTTTTTTAAATAGCCAATTGAGTTTTTACTACTATTATTTACTGAAAAAATGTTGAAACTTTTTTTGGTTAACTTTCATTTTAGACCTGATAGAAGAGAACATGGAGATTGAAGAACCGTTTGAAGTGGGGGAGAAACATCGTGTCAAAACTGAAGATAAATCCTCATTGAAAAGAGACAAATTATGTTTCACTTGCCCTGAGTGTGGAAAGAGTTTCCCATACAAGCAAAGTCTTGAACTTCACATTAGAATTCACACTGGAGAGAAGCCTTTCACATGTAATCAGTGCGGGAAGAGCTTCTCACAAAAAAAAACCTTTAACGAACACATGAGGATCCACACTGGAGAGAAGCCGTACACATGTGCTCAATGTGGGAAGAGTTTCACACAAAAAGGAAACCTTAACAAGCATATGAAAATCCACACTGGAGAGAAGCCGTACACGTGTGATCGGTGTGGAAAAAGTTTCACACAAAAAGTAATCCTCAATGAACACATTAGAATCCACACTGGAGAGAAGCCGTACTCATGTGATCACTGCGAGAAGATTTTCACAATAAAAAGAAACCTTAATGAACACATGAAAATCCACACCGGGGAGAAGCCATATGCATGTGATCAGTGTGAGAAGAGTTTCACACAAAAAGGAACCCTTAAGGATCACTTGAAAATCCACTCTGGAGAGAAGCCGTACGCATGTGATCAATGTGGGAAGAGTTTCACGCAAAAAAGACAGCTCACTGATCACATGAGAATCCACACTGGAGAGAAGCCGTACACATGTGATCAATGTGGGAAGAGTTTCATTAAATCAAGTGTTTATAAAGTACATCTGCTTACTCATTCTAAAGAAAGACTACACAACTGTGACCAATGTGGTAAAACATTTTTTAGGGCAGATTTCTTGAAGGATCACCTGAAAGTTCATACAAAGGAGAAGCCTTACGTCTGTTATTTGTGTGGAAGGAGTTTTAGTCAGATGGGTGCATTAAAAGTACACCAGAAAAGACACAGCGGTGTGAAGGATCATATTTGCTCTGAGTGTGGAAAGACTTTTTTTACAGATAGTGCACTGAAAGTTCACCAGACCGTTCACACTACAGAGACACCTTACAAGTGTTCACACTGCGACAAGAGATTTAAACGGTCGGTATATCTGAAACTACATGAGAGGGTCCACACTGGAGAGAAACCACATTCTTGTGATCAGTGTGGGAAGAGCTTCACACTAAAAGGAAACCTCAACGTACACATGAAAACCCACACTGGTGAGAAGCCGTACACATGTGGAAAGTGTGGGAAGAGTTTTGCGCATAAATCAACCCTTAACGAACACATGCAACAAACCCACACTGGAGAGAAGCCACACATATGTGATCAATGTAGGAAGAGTTTCACACGAAAAGAGCACCTTAATGAACACATGAAAATCCACATGGGAGAGAAGACACACACATGTGATCAGTGCGGGAAGAGTTTCACACAAAAAGGAAACCTTAACGAACACTTGAAAATCCACACTGGAGTAAAGCCACACAAATGTGATCAGTGTGGGAAGAGTTTCGCACATAAAGGAAACCTTAACGTACACATTAAAATCCACACTGGAGTTAAGCCGTACACATGATCCGAAGAGTAAAAAAAATCAAATATAACTGACCAGTACAGTAAAAAAAAAAAAGTGAATCTTGCATTTAATTTAAAAGAGAAGCCTTAAATATGTTGTTTTTGTGGAAAGAGTTTAGTGAGCAGAGTGCTTTATTTTAAAGCACTCTGCAATCAAACATACAAAACGACTTAGATTTACTGCAGAAAAAATACAGCAATGTTAAGGATCATGCGCCAGACAGTTCACACTACAGAAATACTTTATAAATGTTCACAGTGTGACAAGAGATTTAAAAGGTCAGTATATCTGAAAATACATGAGAGGATTCATACTGGAGAGAAACTGCCCTTCATGTGTAAAGAATCTTTCATTAAAAAAGTAGTGTTGAGCTCTGAACTTGTACTTCCATTTGTGATGCATGAGAGATTTTGATAATCGATTAATCAAATATTATTAGAAAGATTAATCGACTGCTCATTGATTATTTCAGATAAATCAGGTTTATATATGTATTTGTACATATTTTCACAATTTTTCCAGGTTTCTCAAAAGCGGAAGTCGTCACCGGGTAAGCTAATATCACATGGTAAATGAAGAGACTACATTATTTTTTATGCTCCCATTTGCGTAAATAGCAAAATAAAACGCCACAATAGTTTTTTCACAACTTTAAAAAAGAAGAAAAAATAGAGAAAGATTGATAAAGACAGTCAGAAGTGAGAAAAATTTCAATATTACCACGTTTCCGCCACAGCCGTTGTATTAGAAACACCCTCACAGCAGCGTTAACTTTAAAAAAAAATATATTAGGTAATAAAATGTAGTTTAGCAAATATTTATTTTATTCACACACGGCACAGAGAAATACGCGCACCAGGATCGTGCTCGCCAGAATCGAGTTCTCTTTTGTGCTTAATATTATTTAATGCAAAGGTAATAAAATGTAAAGTATATTGTTATAAATGTATATACTTTTTCGTAGAACAAATCGAAAAAACTGCAGGACGTTCAATGCATGACATCCACCCGGGCGATAGGTGGCGGTAATGCAATTTGTGTCTGCGATCCGCCATAATATAATAAGAAGAAGACGACGTCACCACTACCGCACCGCCATCAGTGTTAGCCTTTTGAGCTAAGATAAGCTGTTGACGGTGCTTCGTGTGTTTATGCTGTTTTATAAAAAACGCACACTTTGTTTTTAACAACATTTTACAGGGTCTTTTCTCTAAGTTTTTCATCTGCTACAAATCTGTTTGTGCGCCTTTTTTGGCGTCTGCCGAATGATATAAACATAGCCTACCAGGTAACGATGTGAGGAACTAATGTTAAACTAATTAAGATCTGAGCGATTATTGTGTGTTTTTGTATGTTCGTCTGTAGGATTGTTTCTATGTTTGGCGCAATAAGGGTATTTACTGATATGGCACTTGATCAAAAGTCAAAGTATGACCTTGTGAGAGTAGATAATAGGAATAGATGTTTTCTTTTGTTTGTTATTTTCAACATTAATATCTATTTCGGACACAAAAAGGCTTTTCAGCAGCTGTTACTTAAAAACCATTACAAGAGGGAAGTCTGAATATGTGGATAAATGTGAAGAAAGTTAACATTGTAAAGATAAAAATGTTGCTTTGTCATGCTCTTTAACTTTATTCAAAGAGCTGTTTCTATTCATAGAAAAAAAACATCTGCAAGTTAATGGTCATATTTTTTTATGACATTGCAATGACTTGGTAATTGAACTATATTTAGGCTCATTGGACATATGCTGCTGTAAAGAAGTTGTTATAACTGTGGTAAATAAAATTTCGCTGGTAAGGTTTAATAAGAGGGAGTGTCACAATTAACAGCTGCTCAAAAGCCTCTTTAAGATAATATGATTGATGCAGACAAAATATATAGATATGTAGAAAGTGAACTTGTTTTTAAACTAATTAAATTAATTTATGTTTGGATAGTTCGGTTGCTGCTCCTCCCGCAGCGATTCACCAGTAAATGCTGAATTATTCCCACCGGCCTACAAGTGAAGAAGAAATTTGAAAACATGAATGATCCAGAAGAACCCTGCATAATAAAGGAGGAAGTTATTGAAGAACAAATAGGTTGGTGTTTATCTTTCATCAGATTCAGTGATTGCAGTTACATTGCATTTAGACCATTTCACACATCATTTTTAAATATTCTTGCTGAGTATCTTTCACATTTCCATGCCGAGGAGGCGTCATGCTTGTCACGCGAAACACCGCAGACTCAATAGAGCTGTATGACAGAAGTATCGCTTTTAATGTTTCCTTTTTTTATTTAAAATATTCACATATATTGTAAACTAGATTTTGAAACATCAAATACCTGTAAGTGAATGTGTTTTGTCATTTCAATTCCTTTTTATAATGGTCATGTTAATTTTATAATGCGTTATGGGCGCCACCATGTTTGTTCAGAGAATCTGATTTACAACACATTAGTTCATCTACTTCTCCTGAAATACATGAAAGTAAGTGGCCGGTGAACTGGGAGATGAAGATGGTGAACTCCACAGTTACCCACATAAATTTTATCTGATATGAATAAAACACGGTCAAATTACAATGGAACAGTTTGTTATTGCCGCTATCATAGACATCACTGTGTGTATTCCTTGATTAAATTAAAGTACTAAATTTTTAGAAAATCCTCGATTGCAATTTCCCCTTGTCAAGTAACGGACAAAACACCGGAAGGGGTGTATTGTAGGCTTTCTATGATAGTCGGTGTTACAGGTGTTACACGGTGTTCAGTCGCAACACCGGTTTCATCACTTGCCCCCGGAAAAAAAGAAAGTTTAAATAGTTAAAAATAATTAACGCATTTACGCAGTATATACGTTTTTTTTTTCTGTCACTCGTTATCTGGCATTGTATGGTCACGCTCTTCAAAGGACCGCGCTGGTACTATTCTGTGTCCTTTTGTGATAAGTTTATTATTTGTTGCACGTTTACGATGTATGATGTATTTGTGAGACATAAATGTTGAGCGTGTGAACGCAATGGCCAGTCAGAGGCGTTAAGAAACAGTTTAACAGCGCTCAAAATGCTAGAGGGAAATTCACACATTCGTCACATTTTTAAAAAAAATTTCAGTACCGAATTGTAACTTGCCTTATGAACAGTCTACAATTTTCCAAATTAGAGAAACACCTGCATGCTATGATGTGTTAAATGTTTTATGTTTGTATGTTGTGCTTGTTTGTATTATGATGATTATGTGTGTAAGTTCTCCTGAAAAGATTTCATCTTCCTGTTTATTTACATGACATCATTACGCAAAGATTGATGTGACATTCAAATCAGTTTGAAATTAGTTGGCTTAATTCCTTTAGCAAATATTTATTTTATTCACACACGGCACAGAGAAATACGCGGACCAGGATCGTCCTCGCTAGAATCGAGTTCTAAAAATAACACAAATAACACAAAAAATAACACATTTATTTACACATATAATATTTATATATGTTGGTTTTTTCAAGTATCCTCACAAGAGCAGTCTAAAATGAACATGAAGAGTTGTGAGAGAATGAGAATCAGCAGAGAATTTGTGTAGCTTTAATAAGGATTAAACTATATTTAATGTAAAATTTATCCAGTGCAGACTGTCTGATAACTATTCAATTTCTGTATACAGATAGGAAGGGCACAGGTAAATATGACATTTATTATGGGTTTATGCGCCAAAACCTTCTACTTTCTCTTATTGGATATCTGTATTATTAATGATAATCAAACAACAAAAGAATAGCTTAAAAAGGATTAATATATTTAATAGGGATGCACCGATATGAAAATTTTGGCCGATACCGATAATTCTTTATATTTGAAAGCCGATATAACCGATATATCGGCCGATAAACTTAAATCCAAATTTTTATCTTTAATTTTAATTTTGAGAGCCTGATTACAAAAACAAAAGTCTCACAATTAAATCCATGTCCCAAGCACACAATTATAATGATGTTCTCATTATAGTGTTGTATAGCCGATATGACAGATTTGCACTATTTGCGTATTTTCACTTTTTGAAGAGATTTCAATCATATTTCAAGAAATTCAAAAACAAACAGTGAGCCTCAACAAGTGTCTCAGCTGAAGGGAATGATACATTATTTATCGGCTTTAATATATCGGCCACATTTTCTTAACAGGGCGATAACGATAACATTAAAAATGAACATATATCGGCCAAGAGTTATTTTATATTTAATTATTCAATTTCTGTGGTATTTTTAATCGTAAACTACTGCTAGACCGGCCTGAAAATATACAGCTTTGTTTAATTTGAATCTTTTTTTTCTACTGTATTTATTTATGCTACTGCTTCTAATGTGTTTATTCATTGTTTTATTATGGACTATTGCATATAGTCCTCCAAGAATTACCTCATAAAACAAATACGTTGAGAGCAATTTTTATGTATAAAAATGCCCCCTTTCTCAAAGTTAATGTTTAAGTATTATTATTATTATATTTATTTTACCATGGTATCGTGTACTTTTGGTGGTATATCGGTACCGACTGTCTACTGTTATGTCAGCGTTCCCATGTCCTTTTCCTTTCACATTTCACTTTTATTTGAATGATTTGCTGAAAATTTAACTTAACTTTTTTTTTTACGTTCATTTTAGACCTGATGGAAGAGTACAAGGCGATTGAAGAACTGATTGAAGCGGGGAAGAAACATATAAAAACTGAAGAAGAACCTGTGAGTCCCTCATTGAACAGAGAAGACAAAACTAGTTTCATTTGTCGTCAGTGTGGAAAGGGTTTCTCATGCGAGCAAAATCTTAATCTTCACCTAAAATTTCATCGTGGAGGGAAGCCGTACGCGTGTGATAAGTGTGATAAGATTTTCACAATAAAAGGAAACCTTGACGAACACAGGAAAATCCACACTGGAGAGAAGCCGTACACATGTGAGCAGTGTGGGAAGTGTTTTGCGCAACAAAAAACACTTGACGAGCACAGGAAAATACACACTTTAGCGAAGCCGTTCTCATGTGAGCAATGTGGGAGGAGTTTCCCGTATCAAGGAAACCTTAACGATCACATGAGGATCCACACTGGGGAGAAGCCGTATTCATGCGATCAGTGCGGGAAGAGTTTTGCACAAAAAGGAAACCTTAACTTGCACATAAAAACCCACAGCGGAGAGAAGCCGCACAAATGTGATCAGTGTGGGAAGAGTTTCACACATAAAGGAAACCTTACCGCACACATGAAAATCCACACGGGAGTGATGCTGTACACCTATGATCAGGCTACAAATAGTTTCACTCAAATAGGAAACCTTAACGTACACATGACAAACCATACTAAAGAGAAGCCATTCATATGTGATCAGTGTGGGAAGAGTTTTACACATAAAGGAAACCTTAACGTACACATGAAAATCCACACTGGGGAGAAGCCGTACACGTGTGTTCAGTGTGGGAAGAGTTTCAGACATAAAGGAAACCTTAACGAACACATGAAAAGCCACACTGGAGTGAAGCCGTTCACATGTGATCAATGTGGGAAGAGTTTCGCACATAAAGCAACCCTTAACGAACACATGTCAATCCACACTGGAGTGAAGCCACACACATGCGATCGGTGTGGGATGAGTTACGCTCGAAAAGGAGCCCTTAAGGATCACATGAAAATCCACACTGGGGAGAATCTGCACACATGTGATCAATGTGGGAAGAGTTTCATAAAGTCAGGTGTTTATAAAGTACATCTGCTTAGTCATTCTAGAGAAAGAGTTTATAACTGTGACCAATGTAGCAAAACATTCTTTAGGCCAGATTTCCTTAGGGATCACCGGAAAGTTCATACAAAAGAGAGGCCGTGCGTGTGTTACTTGTGTGGAAAGGGTTTTCGTAACACGACTGCCTTAAAAATACACCAGAAAAGACACAGCGGTGTGAAGGATCATGCTTGCGCTGAGTGTGGGAAGCGTTTTTTTACAGATGGTGCACTGAAAGTTCACCAGACCGTTCACAGTACAGAGACGCCTTACAAGTGTTCACACTGCGACAAGAGATTCAAGCGGTCCGAATATCGGAGAATACATGAGAAGATCCACAGTGGAGAGAAGCCGCATCACTGCCATCCATGTGGAAAGAGTTTCACCCATTTATCTACTCTAATTGGACATAAAAAGAAAATGCATTCCTAAAATTACAGTAAGTTAGATTTCTTATCCTGTACTTCCAGGTGTGATGGTATGTAGTGCTGCGTCAACAATGTTTTTGATAATTGATTTATCAAAAACTATTGCAATGATTAATCGACTGTTTCATTGATTATTTCACAGATTAATCAGTAGGCTTTTGCAGTTAGTTAAAATATTGAGTTATACCCTTTCTAACTAATAGATAAAACTATGAAATCCCTTCAGTTTTTGAGAATGTATAAACTTCGAGTAAACTGAATCTCTTTCTGGTTTTCTGTCCTCCTCAGAAGTCACCAATATGCCAACTGCTGAAGGATCTAAGTCACCGGTGTGTGTTACTTTACAGTTTTTTTCAATTGCTAAGACACTAAACCCCATTCTTTGGACCAAGTTCTCATTGACCTAAACCAATTTGTTGAATAAATTCCTCTTTCTGCAAAACCCAACCCGATCTCACGACCAAATCGTACAAATTCGACAAATGATTAAAAAGCGGCTAATTCGTAACAATTCATACGACCTCACTCGTACGAATTAGTACGATTTTGCTAAATCGTACATATTTTACGAATTGGCCAATTCGTATGAATTCGTACGAATGACCTACCCCTTACCCCACCCCTAAACCTACCCATCACGTGGGTTTAGACAAATCCTACGAATTCGTACAACTGAGGTCGTACGAATTAGACACTTTTTTAATCATTCGTCGAATTCGTACGAATTGGTTGTGAGATAGGGTAGAACCCTGAACAAGTTCAGGCAGTTAGACACTATTTGCAAATCTCATGCACCCTTTTTGCAACATACTAAATCACTAAAATACATTGGATTTGTTGCAAAAGTTAAACCAACTAAACGGGTGTGTTTCCCGAAAGCATCGTTAGCCGACTATGGTCGCAATTTCCGTCGTTATCAGCATAGTTCAACGAGTCGGTGTTTCCCGAAACCCTCGTTCCAGCGAACATTCGCAAACAGCATCGCAAAGTTGTGCGGTTTCAACGACGGCTCTCGACCTGTGGTTAGAGGCATCGTTTCTATATTGCATGACATTTGAACGTAATAAATCCTCGAACAAAATAAGCAAGCTGACATTCAGTACAACTGGTGTCTTTTATTTAGAATACATACAAATGTCATTTACGTCTTTTAGTTTGTCAAAAGATTTAAAGTACCGCGTTTGAAGAGTGCGCATGTGCGAACATGCTCTACTACGTAAAAAAACAAGCCGAATATTGAGTCTGGTAATGAAACAAAATAACTGAGAACAATTAGAAATAGTCCTCAGATGACATGTCTGTAATTTATATTTTAAAAATTAATTAAAATAACTAGCGTTAATTGGATCTCAAACGGTTTCATTAAAAGTAGTTATTACTCCATCACGTGTGTAACCAACGTGGTTGAACGATACTTTGCGACAATGGGATTCGGGAAACAGTCACGACTAGCTAGTTGATTTCTCCAACGATACATCATACTATGGTAGTGAAGCAGCGAACTACATAGTTGTACGGGAAACACAGCCCTGTTGTCATCATTTACACATAACGACTAAAACTTCTCAAAATGTAAGGCAGATTAGAAGGCAGACTGTTGATTTAAACGATGGATGGAAATTCTGAGGCCCTGTTTACATGAGAATGCTCGCGGGTGAAAACGTAAAAATATTTTATTGGATGTGCCTTTCGTTTACACGGCGACGGCGTTTTTGGGGCCTAAAAACGCAAAAAAGTGAAACCACCCTCCAGAGTGGAAATCTTAATAACGCTCCACCGCCGCGTTCCCGTGTAAAGGGAAAAAACGCAAAAGTCTGCTTGACAGTAAAGGTTGTACGCTGACGCGTGGACTTGGTGCTCCACATTGCCACCTAGCTGCCTGGAGTACATACTACATTGAATATCACACACTTTTTGCGTCACCGTATGCACGCGGATTTCCCACCCAAAACGCTTGTCTAAACGCAGAATAAAAAGTGATAACGCAATGCCACTTTTGCGTTTTCTCTTCAGAATCGTTTCCGTGTAAACATAGCCTGAGAGGAAAGAATAGATGAGGAGGAAGAGGATGAGGACTAGAAAGAACGTGTCGTCAGGAGTGAATTCGTCAGTCCAGATGGTTTTCCCTTTGCTTGGAAAGAGAACATTGTGGACAGAATCAATACAATACTATACCTGCAGTACATTATACAGTATATTCACCTTACTCTGTTGCGATTACTTTTTACATCATTTCAAAATTAGTTTACTGTATGCAATATAAGTGACATGTTATGGATGCTGTGTTCTCAATTTCTTTGTAGTGTCTAATGAACAATCTGTAGTGTGTATATTAACTGATGTGTGTATGATCTGATTTTATTTTTTAGTACAGGTGAAATGGTTTTGTAGCAATTGTTAAAAAAAAAAGAGCAACTGTCTTTTTGTTTTTTATACTATTACATTTTATGATAATATTCAGTCATTTATGTACTTGTCATTTGATTTAGCTTTTAATCCTACTATTATTATTAATTTGTCATTTTATGTTTTTATACATTTTTATTAACTTTTTTATTTCCTTGCTCTTGCAGTGCATGCTGTTGTTGTTTAATCGTATGATTGTGTGGATAAGGGATTCAAGGCGTTTAATGTCACAGGACAATGTTGTGAAACAGTAATTTTTCCATAGTTTTTGCTTTGGTATAATGACTCCTGTCGGAATTGTATGAAGTCTTAGCATTGAGACATTGACATTTAGTAGAAGTCTGAGCATTGAAGCATATGCAACTAAGATTATTCAATAAACTTTGCTCTTTTATTCTCATCACTTCGTCTCCTGCTTTTGCTTTACCATGGCTTTCTCAATCAAACTCTCAGGCTGATCTAAGACTGGTAATAAATGTTGAAACAAGACTTTTTATTGACAAGTTTTACTGGGTTTGGGCACCAAACAAAAGGGATATTTTCTGGCGGTACTCTGATATCTAGATCCATCCAATCTAACACTGCTTTGTTTTGCAATTAATTAGTGCAGCAATATAAAGACTTTAATATATTTGCTCTCAAACAAAGCCACGTTCACCCCTTGTCACCATGGTGGTAACCATCCTAAAACCTAAATTATTCTAAATTAGCATAACAACACAATCACTACTAAATATGCCACTTAATATTAATCTTTCACAATAAAACAACAAAAAAACATTATTAGCATTTACTCTCTTTCAAGTGTCATGGTCTGTAGCCCTGCAATGTCGGCTGAGCAATTTAAAAACCCACCAGAAAATACACAGCGGTGTGAAGAATTACATGTGCTTTGACTGTGGAAAGACTTTTATTACAGCTGCTGAACTGAAAATGCAGCAGAGGAATCACACTGGAGAAAAACCTTACAAGTGTTCACACTGCGACGAGAGATTCAGTCGGTCAACATCATCAATAAAACAACACGAGAGGATCCACACTGGAGAGAAACCGTATCACTGCTTTCCATGTGGCAAGAGTTTCACTCATTCCTCTTCTCTACTCTATCATACAAAAAACAAATGTATGAAATCATGTCTGAATTCATCTTCAGATCCAGCTCTTTCAAATGCAATACTGCGTCCTCATCAAACATGACTGACATGTTGAGCAATAACACTCCTTATAAATCAGGACAAAATCAGACATGAACGGCCCAATAAATGTTTAATCTTAAAGGGATAGTTCACTTTGAAATTAATGTTTGGTATTTATATTGTTTAAAGTATTTATATCGTTTTACCTCTTGTAGCCACAGATCACTTGGACTTGGCTGTGGTAAGAGGTAAAAACTATATAAATACTGTTTGTTTTCTCACACAAACCGCTCGTTTTGTATCTTAGGCCATCGATGTGTACTTACATTTACAAGTC
Source organism: Pimephales promelas (assembly GCF_988280905.1). NCBI lineage: Eukaryota > Metazoa > Chordata > Actinopteri > Cypriniformes > Leuciscidae > Pimephales > Pimephales promelas. The sequence goes on along the minus strand of NC_142770.1, from coordinate 6,449,630 downwards.
ATTAAATCATGTTTAATTTCGACTTCTCTGTGCATGCTCTTCGAGGTGGTGACCATAGACCTCCATTATATGACTGATAGACCAACGGTTTGACCTAAAAATATCAAAATTGAAACTACTGCGGAAACAAAGACACCTACATCTTGGATGCCCTTGAGGTGAGCTAAAACATATCAAAAATTAATTCAAAGTGAACTATCCCTTTAAGCTAAAACTGTTACAAATCTGAAAACATTCACGTCTCCTATTCGAATATATCCTTTTGAGTGCTTATATATTACTCTCACAATAATCAAATATTTTCACATTTCTTTATTCTTTCTGAAATTATACTTTTAAAACATGTGTGAGTAACCAAGCTTCTTTCAGGTGCATTTTTATCTGTTGTCATAAATTCTCTCCAGCATATTTCTCTAGGGAGTAAGTTGCATATTATCTGCCTTTCCTCCTGAGGAGTGAATGTTTTATGATGTTCTGGTTGACTGGACTGATAATAATGAGCTCAGGCTCTTCAGCCTTGAAGTGAGCTGTTACTTAGTGGCGCTCTGTGTCTGTGTGTGTGTTTGACATTCTGTAGGTTTCGGACGTTTGGATGAACAACACACAGACGCATATCCGCTCTTCTCTAACCTACAAGGTCACCGCAGACCTAAATCAAGGGTTGGACAACATTTATCTTGACTAATTGCGATAGGCACTCATATGTGTGAAACTGTTTTGGCTTTTATGTTCTCTTAGCCAATCAGGAGTACCAATGATGGAATGTGTGCCCTTGCAAAATGGTATAATTGGTGTGTGATTTTGTGTAAGGTAGTTGGCTTGCGGCCTCCTAGAGAGACTTTGATGCTCCACCAATGAAATTGCAAACTATTCTTCAGTAAATTTGTGTCCATTTGATTAAACCTCATGACTCCTTGTCTTCTTTCATCATATCTGGTTCTGGGTCTTATAACTGTTTGTTACCCCCTAACAGTTAAGTGAGATGCAAATACCTAATTTTTAAAAATTTATGCACACATTTGCATCCAGATATTTATTTATTTATTTTTTTTTTTGCAATATCAACCATTTTGCATAAAAATAGGTGGATGGAAACATCTAATGGCTACAGAGGGAGAGAGGGAACATACAGAACTGTACAAGAGCGCTACTGAGTTAAAAGATAATGAGTGAAGAGTAATAATAAACATTAGAATACTGTTTTTTATTTTACAAAACTAGTAGAAGAACAACTTAAAGGAGAACTCCGGCGCAAAATGAACCTTTGGTCTAATAAATCATCGGTACCTAGTCAACTGTTCTCTGAGATTTGGTTTCATGATAATCGAATGTAAAGAGTTTTATCTCTAAAAACTGTTTAGCGTATAACGCTAGTACTGGGGGCATTTACTAAGTAAAAAGAAATCGCTAGTTTATACCACTAACAAGGCTCAAAATAGCCTCACACTCACACAGTAACATAATGAGGGTCTCTACATGCAAAACGAAGCATTTTGCAAGCAAGTGTACAGACCGTTTAATAAGAAGATACTTTATACAGACAGTTCACTTCGCTACAGCATAGATATGTATATAAAGACTAGATATGTCGTCCACGCTGCTGCCAATGGAGGTCAACGTCTGCACCTGGCGGCCATCTTGTCACAGGTAGCTCGCTCACTCGTAACATTGTGTTAATGGTACATACATAAATGACCATAACTTGCTCAATTTTCTACCGATTTTCAAACGGTTTGTTTTGTTATAAACGTCAGAGATGTAGTTATGACACAGCATACTTATGAATAATAAGTGTATAAATAAATAATCATCCAGATAATTATAGCCACGTTAATAAAGTTTGTAAGAAACCAAACCGTTTGTAAATCCGTCAAGATTTCAACGAGATAAGAGTATTTGTGTTCGTGCTGACCACTCATCTTACATCAGCTTGTCTGTGACAAGATGGCCGCCGGTGATGACGATGGAAACTCCGCCGTAACACATCTACATATCTATGGGCTACATACCACAGACAGTCATCTTAGAAAATAGTCTCGATAAGTCGATCCCCGAACGCCGTTCACATAGTTCAGATCACTCAGCACGTCGTTCGTGGTTTGACTTGTCGTGACTCCCCCATTTTCAATTCTTTTACTTCACAGGAAGGTTGGAATAAGAAAGGATAAGCGATGCAGGTTTATTTTTTACAGCCATTTTTTATCATATTTACCAGGGTATGATTAATTATGGGCACAACTGCATGTATGTATGTGCCCCTCCTACTTGTTTGAGGTTTGGCCAATGGCCTGGCCTCTGTTGCGAGTTCATTCATTGATGTGCGTCATCCCTCACGCGCTGCTGCTTTCTTTACTGGAGTGCAGTGTTGTTGAATGGGTTGCCCATAAACACCGCTGAAGCTGCTTATCCATTGGCTGTGCTGCTGTGTGCTACGGTGCTTTTGGGTCGCTTTGAGTGAGTATCTGACTAAGTTAATCTGTATACTATATTTCATGTAGCTGTGTTCCTGCCTATGAGTTTTGTCGCAGACACCGCATAGTTTGCGATAGTGATCCGGGGACAGCATGTTTTGCTGAGTATATTGCTCGAGTGTGAAGCCAAGGGTGAATGAATCGCAGTGCAACTTCTGTTTTTATTTTTAGGCACGCTTTAAGGGCAATAGCTGTGTTCCGAATGAGTAGGTATTATGCTCTGTGCCTCATCCTAAAGTGCTGATTGCTCCAACATCTTACTTCATCATAAACTGTTTCCACTGCACTGATTATCTCGCATCTATACGGACTGAGACGCTTCCCATGAGCTCGTTTTAAAGTGAACTTTCTGGGCTTATAGGCTCAGTGTGATGTAGTTCTTGTGTTTATTTCTTTAATTGATTTCAATGGTTAAGATGAGTGAATCCATGTGTCTCAGTTGACCAATTTTTTAGTGACCTCTTTATTTAATTTAATACAGTTTCTTTGAGTTGTGATTTGTGACAACTGGGTTGGGGCCAAATGGTTGGTCCCTTCTTGGAATTGTATTAATTAATTATAGTTGTATTTTGTTGTACCAAAGTGTATCAAAGTTGTACTTTGCATATCACTGCTCTTTCTAAGGAACTAAGGAGTAGTTCACTTTTAAAAAACCTTATGCTGATAATTTACTCATCATGTCATCCAAGATGTCCAAGTCTTTCTTTCTTCAATCGAAAAAAATTAAGGTTTTTGATGAAAACATTCCAGGATTTTTCTCCATATAATGCACTTTACTGGCCACCAAACGGTTCAAGGTTTCACTGCAAACTGTTTAAAGGGCTTTAAATGACACCAGACGATGAATAAGGGTTTTATCAAACGAAACGATCGGCCATTTAATATATATATATATATATATATATATATATATATATATATAACAAAGTTTTAGTTTTATAGACTCATTCATTTTGATGAATGAGATTGAACAGGAGAGTCACAAACGTGCATCACAGAGCAAGACGTTTGTGCTTATAAAACTTAAACTTTTTTATTTATTTTTTAAATGACAGATCGTTTCGCTAGATAAGACCCTTATTCATCGTCTAGGATCGTTTAAAGCCCTTTGAACAGTTTGCACTGAAACTGTCTTTTGGACCTTGAACCTATTGGTTCCCATTGAAGTCCATTATATGGAGAAAAATGGTGGAATGTTTTCATCAAAAACCTTAATTTGTTTTCGACTGAAGAAAGAAAGAAAGACATGGGGGGTGAGTAAATTATCAGCAAAAGTTTTTTTTTTTTAAGTGAACTACTCCTTTAAATTCTTGAGATGAACTTTCTCAGGTGGCGTAGTCGGAGATAATATAATTTATTGCTCCGCCCAACATAAGATACTACCCACCTCTTTTGTGAAAAGTGTTTTGTGTTTGGGAAGATGTCTATAATGTGCACCGCGTTGGCTCACTCTTGTGGAATAAGATTGGAAGTTTACAGTGCTTTCTATATTTACACAATTATAAAATACTTAATAAAATAAATATGGTTAAAATGAAATTGAATACCCATTTTACATTTCTAAACTACTAAATATTTTATGCTGCGTCTGTGAGGAATAAATGATAGGCTATATATTTTTTATTACTATAGTTATTGGAAAATCAAACTAAATTTAGGCTCAAATGAATATCTTATCCCACTGTTAGGGTAGGCTATTATTTATCTGTACAGTTGTCTCAAATAAAAGCAGAAAAAAAGATGGGTGCCATATGTATTTGCATTTTTTTTTTTTGTACTGACGTTTTATTCATCTCAGATTATGCGAAACAACATTATGACAAAGCATATTTTTAGTAGATCCTGACTCAAATAAAGTCAGATCTCTGCTGATGATCCTGTAAAGCTTGTGTCAGGAGTGTCATTATTAACAGTGATAGGGAGCTATCAGATTTGAGCCCAGGACCAGAGATGTTGAAATATGAGACCAGGAGTCGAGAGGTGCAATCAAAGAGAAAAATTTACTGAAGAATAGTTTGCAGTTCAATTGGTAAAGCCAGCGTCAAAGTCTCACGAGGAGGTCGCAAGCTAACTCGTACCTTACACGCAAATCGTACACCAGTTATACTGTTTTCAAGGGCATACATTACATAAACATTCACTTCTGATTGGCTAAGAGAACATACAATCTAAACAATTATACATAGATAGAAGGGCATGTTGACATCAATCTTGATAGCTGTCATCCAAGTCACGAAGAATCCATCAATGACCTCGGGGGTGCCATCGAAGAGCGTCATGAGACCTGGGCACGTATCCCTAAAGTTTCTGAGAATCCTCTCGGAGAGCTCCTAACTTAACCTAAAAATTCCTTGCCAGGAGTTTTAGCTTAGAAGTGATTCCAGAACATTTTCAGTGAACTCTGAGCAAGGAATGGAGGGAAAATCCTATCTTAGTGAGGAGGTGTGGTTGACCCTGTTGCTAGGTATGAGTCATCATTTCAAAAGCTGTGATTGGTTGATCCTACAAGTTTGATGAAAATGAACTTTTGGTGATAATGAGCAAAGGATATACCCTCAAATCAATAAACATAATTATACACTCTAATCTTATGCAGACTGTAATTGTAAATAATATTTCGCATTCAAGAAAATATCTGGAAAATGAATCGTAAGCTGTAGGGGTTATAGCCTAACATTAGAATCTATGTGAAAACTTAAGCTCATTACACCCTGTTCAAATAATGACTCGTGTCTTATTAATATCCTAGCTGGCATATTTTGTACTTTCACTCCAATATTGTGAGCTTAGAATTATAAGGTTCTATCTCCGTTTAGGGTAGTTCTGAGATATTAATTGAGCATCAAAGTTTTTACATCCCAGCTGCTAAAACTGTTATGTACTGTAGTATAATCTTCTATTATAGCTTTATCTATTAATCTTTTTTTTTTTGTACAAAAATAACACCACACAGGCATTAATAAACACCTAATGGATCAGATTATGTCAAACTCAATTTCGACCAAAAGTGGAGATAGAACCTTATAATTCTAAGCTCACAATATGGACCCCATTGAAAACAAGATGGCCTATCCTTAAAGGGTTAGTTCACCCAAAAATGAAAATTCTGTCAGTATTTACTCACCCTCATGTTGTTCCAACCCCGTAAGACCTTCGTTCATCTTCGGAACACAAATTAAGATATTTAAGATATTAAGATCGCTCCTGCATACAGTCCATAGGCTTCTTGAGGGACTGGCTCTTGCTGTCCTCGAAAAGTCATTAAAGACATCGTTAAAATAGTCCAAGTGACTACAGGGGCTCAATCTTAACTTTATCAAACGACGAGAACACTTTTGTGCGCAAAAAAACAACAAAAATAACGACTTAATTTCAACTATTCGTTTATTTCTCCCTCTGCGCGAGTCAGGTTACTAGTTTAATAGCGTAAGCTTCTGTTATTGTACGTCACACGCATCACACACACATGACCAGCGTCGGCCAATAGTGAGCCTACGTGTGATAGCTCTACGCAATCACACTACGTTAACTGACTACAGGCCCATGGAGAAGGAAGTGAATAGTTGAAATAAAGTCGTTATTTTTGTTGTTTTTTTGCGCACAAAAGTGTTCTCGTCGTTTGATAAACTTAAGATTGACCCACTGAAGTCACTTGGACTATTTTAACGATGTCTTTAATGACTTTTCGGGGACAGCAAGAGCCAGTCCCTCAAGAAGCCTATGGACTGTATGCAGGAGCGATCTTAATATCTTAAATATCTTAATTTGTGTTCCGAAGATGAACGAAGGTCTTACGGGGTTGGAACAACATGAGGGTGAGTAAATACTGACAGAATTTTCATTTTTGGGTGAACTAACCCTTTAAAGAAGTAGAAATTGCAACGTTACAACTCAGTGTGGTCTTAAAGAGGGTAACACGGCTCAGCTTTTATCAATGTCTGTGATTGCTGGCTGGTCTATTTATGAAGGCTTGTTAACAAATATCCGACAAACACAGAAAATGGAGAATGGCCATTTTGTGCAGCTGCTTAGGGGAACTCCTAAGCCACTAAAAGTCCTCTTCCCTGCTCTTAGCAGATCTCGCCTTAGGAGCCCTTTTAAGCGCTAGGAATCTTGAGGAATAGCTTTTATATTAACTGGGATTTTCGTGTCACTTTTAGGGGAAATTCTAAGAAAACGTCACGACTCTGAGAATTTTCTTGCAATTTGGCCGCTAGGAGCCACTTTTTGTACAAAAATTCTTTAGGGATACGGGCCCTGGTGCCCATATCACGAGATCTGCACAGAACATTCAACATACACCAAAGCATAATGGAACATAGACCTAGCAAGATTGTACAGGCCTAAGTTCTTACTATCATATCAGATGACGCACAACATTCTGATACAACCTTCCATCCTTGGAAAGAGAAGAAATGACAATTACTTTATTTCTTAAGAGATATAAGTATAATATTCGTGAGACAAATCATAGAGCCATACAGAAGTTGACCTCTGCCCCTTAATGGGGTCATTCAGCCGGCAAACAGGATCACATAATGAGGGTCTTCTTTGGCTTAACATATAACGAGCCTGTATTTAATGTCTAGCTCGGGGCCACTACAGATTAGTCACAGACATCATAAGACATTCATGAAAGAGGCATGCATAAGAGTAGACTTAAAACAGGAATGATTATAACTTGATTAGTGATTATTATAAGAATAATGTAATTATAAAAAGGATATACGTATACTTGAATTGAAGAGGCAAGGGATTCTGACCCCAACCCTTCAACAGCTACTAAAAGCCTCTATTGTGAATGTGTATAGTTGAATAGTTTTCAGCTCATTCATTATGCTGATGACTTCAATCACCTGTAAACTGACACTTAAAGCTCATTTCACGGGTGTGAACAGACTGACACAAACTACATAATCACTGCTTTTAAAAATACAATATATAGTCTCTGATAAACCATGTTTGATGTAAAAACAACTACAAACTAAAAAACAATTAATAAAAAATATCACATCTAAATGTGTTGTATGTTGCTTAGTAATATGTACATTCATTTCTGAGTTAGTTTATCCTGTATTTATATTCATACATTATCTTTATATTTGATTATGGTATTTATTCATGTTTTTCTACATTTCTTGTACAAATGCACATTTAGATAGATGAACATAAATGCATACAATGTGTACAATTGTGAATTTGATCTGCTCCTCCCCCCACACAGTGATTCAGTGAAGCTCCTCCCACAGCAGTTCACCAATAAATGCTGGATCATTCCAGTGAAGATGGAGAACAGCGAGAACATGAGTGATCCAGAATCCTGCAGGATGGGACATGAAGAAACTGAAGAACAAAGAGGTTGGTGTTTATTTTGGATTGATTATGTTGAAGAACATTTAAGGTTATAAAACTTCAAGCAGTTCAACAGATTTTGTGGTTGTAGTCAAAGAAAGGTTATAGAGATAACAAAAGTTAAAGTAAAATAAACTGGGTAGAAAATATCCTGGAACTGAAATGAAACATTTATATTGGTTGTCACTGATCCAATATTCAGTATCTATCAGCTCCAAATCCAACACTTTGTGTACTCATGGTTGTTACTGTTAAGCTCCACAAAAGGCAAATGTTTTGAGCACTACGTTCCAAGTCTTCCGATGTGATTCAATAGCTTATTGTGTTGGACAGATTCATATTTATTTTTTAGAAACTCTTTCTCAGTCATCCTCCATTCAGGATTTAAACAGCATGTCTTGTTCTGTTACGATAGTCAGCAATGGTAAAACTCACTCAGAGAGAGAGAGAGAATATATATTTATATATAACTTTCTATATCTAAATCTTATAAATAGCTTAGATGTATATAAATATAAAACTTAATGTAATACATTTTTTTCCATGAATGTATTTAAGAATACAAATAGCAATATTGTAACATTTAACCAGATTTCCACATCACTTATGTTCACTTTTTTCCCCCACTAAATTTGGCATTTCACTAAATGTGTGACCGATTTTTTTTTTTTTTTTTTTTTTTTTTTTTTTTTTTTTGCTGCGCTAAAACATTGCACTTTCCTTATAATATATTTTGAATTGTTGTAGATTGATTTTTTTTTCATTTGTTGTTTTCCTCTATAATCATCTATTAATATATCAAAATTAAAAGATTATATATATATATATATACATATATTTTTTTCCCTGAATAGGCAACTGGAAGGCACATTTAGCGTAAATGAACCAAATACTTATTCATAGTGAGTGAGGGGTGCACATACCTGGTGCACATGTGCTGTAAAAATAATCGACTTACTGGAGTACAATATTTCTCCATCTTTGGTAAGATTTGGTAATGATAAGTGTGATATCGTATAGTTGATAGAACAGTCCCCACGGTTCGACACTCATGTAATTCGTGTGATTTACTGTAAAAAGGGCCACGAAATCGATCCAAATGGCGGGGTTCGATTCGTGGTGAAGGTCTCAAGCGTGTTCCGTCTTTTCCATGGCAAAGTGATGTTAATTAAATGCAACACATTTAATCTTATGTATTAACTCGTTTCATCTGACTCCATAAAATGAAAAGGTTTATCAATGATATCTGTGCATCATTTAGTAGTTAATGCCCGACTATTCCTTTTAACTCTAATGAAAATAAAGTCAAAGTCTGTTAGAATAGCCAAATATAACAATTTATTATGTCAGGTAAGTGTATTATTGCAATTCTACAAGATAATCAATGCAAACCATTAAATGTTTCAAAGAACAAAGAACTTTACCCAACATATTAGTCTACATGAGCTGAGCCTTGAAGACACAACATCATGGGCTGATCTCATACAGAAAGGCAGCCCCGAGCTCTCCCGCTGCACCCCTTAAATAGCCAGACCTTACCTGATATGTTAATCACCAGGATACAATGGAAAGTTACTGAATCTCCCCCAACGTGCTTATTGGGCGCAGACCATTTGCTTGGTTGTAAATTGTATTCAGACAACAAGGCAGAAGGTGTTAACTTAAAGACCACAATGACCTCCTTTGTGTGACAGTGATTCCTAAACTTCTTAAAAACCTTATTACCTTTGGGAATGAGACATTATTACCAGTCACCATGAGACCATCAAAATGACTCCAAACACTTCTTAAAGATGATCAGATTCACATTAAAACCATATTCTTGAGTGAGTTTTTCAGTGTTATTGACTGAGAAAGAGAGAAGATGCAGATAAGATGTTCAGAGAAAAGGGGGTAGGGTGTCAAATGTTAATTTGCAAGCATTTGTCTTCAGAGGGCACTGGTCAGATATTTTCTCTTTAACCAGTTTTCCAGTCTTACAGCTGCTAAGTTTTTACCAGTGAAAGTTTATCATTTGGATGTGTTTTGTCTTGCCAATTTACACATGAGAAAACCAGGACTCTCGCTGTTTCGCTGTCTTTCGTATAGCGTCTGTCTACTTTCTGCTGTTCACTTTACCCCTTCACATCTCTCTCTTTGATTTTTTTTTTTTAATAATTTACAAACTTTTTTACTTTCATTTTAGACTTGCAGGAGGAGAATGAGGAGAGCGAAGAACTGAGTGAAGCGGAGGAGCAACATCATAATGTCAAGAAAGGAAATAAATCTTTGAGTCACTCACAGAAAAGAAGACCAAACAAATCTTTCACTTGCTCTCAGTGCGGGAAGAGTTTCTCAAGCAAACTAAGCCTTAAACTTCACATAAAAATCCACACCGGAGAGAAGCTGCACACATGTGATCAGTGCGGGAAGAGTTACACACTAAAACAATACCTTAGGAAACACATGAAGATCCACACTGGAGTGAAGCCACACTCCTGTGATCAGTGCGGGAAGAGTTTCATACAAAAAGTAGCCCTAAATGAACACATGACAATCCACACTGGAGAGAAACCGCACACATGTGATCAGTGCGGGAAGAGTTTCAGACATAAGTACACTCTTAAATCACATCTCCGTTTGCACTCTGGAGAAAGACCATTTAACTGTGATCAATGTGATAAAACATTTCTTTGTAAAAAGACATTGAAAATCCACCTGAGATTTCACACAAAGGAGAAGCCTTACATGTGTTCTTTGTGTGGAAAAAGATTTACTCAGCGGAGTTCATTAAGAACCCACCTGAAAAGACACAGCGGTGTGAAGAATTACATGTGCTTTGACTGTGGGAAAACCTTTTTTAATGAAGCTGACCTGAAACGCCACCAGGACATTCACAGTGGAGAAAAACTTCACAAGTGTTCACACTGCGACAAGAGATTCTCTCACTACACATCTCTGACATCACACATGAAGATCCACAGTGGAGTGAAGCCGCACATTTGTGATCTCTGCGGGAAGAGTTTCTTTCGAAAAGAACACCTTAAAGGACACATGAGGGTTCACACTGGAGAGAAGCCGTACACATGTGATCAGTGTGGGCACAGTTTCACACAAAAAGGGCACTTTAAAACACACATGAGAATCCACACCGGAGAGAATCGGCACACATGTGATCAGTGCGGGAAGAGTTTTTTGCAAAAAGCAACCCTTGAGAAACACATGAAGATCCACAATGGAGACCAGCCACACAAATGTGATCAGTGCGGGAAGATTTACACAAAAAAATCAACCCTTGATAATCACATGAAAACCCACACTGGAGAGAATCTGCATAAATGTGATCAATGTGGGAAGAGTTTCCCATACAAACAGAGTTTAACATATCACATGAAAAGCCATAGTGGAGAGAAGCCGCACACATGTGATCAGTGCGGGAAGAGTTTCACGCAAAAATCAACCCTTAATAAACACATTAAAATCCACACTGGAGAGAAGCCGTACACATGCGATCAGTGCGGGAAGAGTTTCGCACATATAAGCCTATTTAAATTACATCTACGTTATCATTCAGGAGATAAACCACATCACTGTGATCAGTGCGGTAAAGACTTTTTTTGGCAATCAGACCTGAAGAGCCACTTAAAAAAAGTTCATACAAAGCAACCCTTGTCACGTGAGAAGCCTCACATGTGTTCTCTGTGTGGAAAGAGTTTTTCACAACTGGGTTATTTAAAAACCCACCAGAAAATACACATCGGTGTGAAGAATCACATGTGCTTTGATTGTGAAAAGACTTTTATTACAGCTGCTGAACTGAAACTGCACCAGAGAATTCACACTGGAGAAAAACCTTACAAGTGTTCACACTGCGACAGGAGATTCAGTCAGTCAACAACATTGAAAAAACATGAGCGGACCCACACTGGAGAGAAACCTTACAAGTGTTCACACTGCGAGAAGACTTTCGCTCAGTTAGGAAACGTGAAATCACACGAGCGGGTCCACACTGGAGAGAAACCGTATCACTGCATTCCATGTGGCGAGAGTTTCACTCATTCCTCTTCTCTACTCAATCATACAAAAAACAAATGTCTGAAATCATGAAATCATGTCTGAATTCATCTTCAGATCCAGCTCTTTCAAATGCAAACATGAATGACATGTTGAGCAATAACATACCATATAAATCAGGACAAAATCAGACATGAATGGACCAATAAATGTTGTTTCTTAAGCTAAAACAGTGTTTGAAAAGCTAAAAATATTCACGTCTCCTAGTTTTACCGCCACCTACTGTATATCTTTCTCTTGCTTGGGTGATGAATATGCTTGGTTTTCTTTCATGAGAATGTTGTGCCTCTGTTTAGTACCCTCTGTTTTATCTATAAAATAATGGTGATAATATATTTTTGAGAGCCGATGAACAATCAGACCAAATTATAGAAACCATCAAGACTGACTTACGGTAGAGATCCACTTTTGCGGCACGACAGTCGCGCGTTATCGTGACGCCTCCCCACATTTGTACTTTGATGGGCGTTCCTCAAGTTTACCGCTATGAGCGTGGTTTTGAGCCAGCGGCTAGTGCGAGAGACTTTCACCCCCCCCGTCTCCATATGCTCTACTTCTATTGGATAGTCGCTGTGCGTTCAACAGAATTCATTTGCATCGGCCAGCTTTTTGACGCGCAGCATTTTCCAAATGAAGCGCCGCCTTCAAAGTCGCATGACGTCACCCAGAGGAATAAAGTGGAGCGTGGTGCGACAGAAGTCTCTTTATTCCTCTGGGTGACGTCACGTGACTTTGAAGGCGGCGCTTCATTTGGAAAATGCTGCGCGTCAAAAAGCTGGCCGATGCCCATCTTTATGCAAATGGATTCCATTGAACGCGCCGCGACTATCCAATAGAAGTAGAGCATATGGAGACGGGGGGAAGTCTCTCGAAGGTCCTCTGTTCTAGACTGGCCGCTGGCTCAAAACCACGCCCATCAAAGTACAAATGTGGGGAGGCGTCGCGACAACACGCGACTGTCGTGCCGCTGCCGCAAAAGTGGATCTCTACCGTTATTGTGAGGGTACCGTTATTGCTAAGAGCGACAGTCCACAATCTTCACAAGGCGAAACACGACTCGCCACCTCTGATTCTAACGATGCGTATTTTGAGGATTATGATTTCTCATTGAATTTCAAAGAGCATCGGAAAGTTGTGTTTGATAGCAGTTCATGTTTAAAGGGTTAGTTCACCCAAAAATGAAAATTAAGTCATTAATTACGCACCCCCATGCTGTACCAACCCCGTAAGACCTTCGTTCATCTTCGGAACACAAATAAAGATATTTTTGATTGAATCTGAGAACTAGATCAGTCCTAGATAGACTGCCTAAGGGACTGGCTCTTGACGGCCCATAAAGTCATTAAAGAAAAGGTTTAAATATTCCATGTGCCTACAGCGGCTCAATTATAAGTTTATCAAGCGACGAGACTACTTTTTGTGCGAAAAAAACATAAATAACGACTTTATTCGACTATTCTATTACTTCCTTATGGGCGCATGCGCGAGAACTGAGACGAGGACGTTCTCCTTCGACTACTTTTTGTTACCGGCTGCTCCGCTCAGGAGTATTACCGCCCCCTACCGTATAAGATGATGTGCTGATATAGCTGGAAGCGCAAAACTTTCTGTTTACAAGCAGAGGAAGATGCGCGCTGTACATACGCTTTTCAATTAGCGTATTTTCCGCACTATAATGTGCACATATAAGCCTTTAATCTTCTAAAAAAACGACAGTGTTCCTTATAATCCGGAGCGCCTTATATATGGATCATCATTTTATACGGTAGGTGGCGGTAATACTCCTAAGCGGTGAGCAGCCGGTAACAAAAAGTAGTCGAAGGAGAACGTCCTCGTCTCAGTTCTCGCGCATGCGCCCATAAGGAAGAAATAGAATAGTCGAATAAAGTCGTTATTTATGTTTTTTTCGCACAAAAAGTAGTCTCGTCGCTTGATAAACTTATAATTGAGCCGCTGTAGGCACATGGAATATTTAAACCTTTTCTTTAATGACTTTATGGGCCGTCAAGAGCCAGTCCCTTAGGCATTCTATCTAGGACTGATCCAGCTCTCAGATTTAATCAAAAATATCTTTATTTGTGTTCCGAAGATGAACGAAGGTCTTACGGGGTTGGTACAGCATGGGGGTGAGTAATTAATGACTTAATTTTCATTTTGGGGTGAACTAACCCTTTAAATTAAGTGTTTTGTGAGGGAACTATTTCCAATTTGATAATGAGATTGTCATCTGGTTTAATGCTAATTCAGGCCATTGTATATAGTGTGTCTTTGGTGTGGGGAGTTTTTTAAAAAAAAATTTTATGGTGCTCGAGTTGCTGATTTGTTTTGTTGCCTAAATTCTGTAGATGCTTTTGTGCATGTTGTTAGGAATAAAACCCTACCAATTACAACTTCTCTTTGTACAAACCAATGCAATAAAGAGCATTGACTTTTTTAAATAACATAGTGTACTATCTAGTGAACATTGTACCTGACGTCATTTTAATAAACTTCTGCTTCTGAATAAAACAACAGATTTCATTTTTAGCTCTTGGTGCTAGCTCTGACACATCTCAGAGTTACTTGTATTAAAATATTAAGAATAAAAGCATCTGATGAACAAAGACTCACTGTAAACCAGCATGTGGATTCATTATTTACTGAATTTGGAACTGTACTATACACTTGGGGCCTATTATTAAGCTAATACCAACTGTATGTTTAGCATTTAAATGAATATATTGTCATCATTCGCTCGTTGAGTGTCTAAGGCGTCAAAATTGAAAATTCTGTGGAAACAAAGACACCTACATCTTGGATTCCCTTGAGGTAAGCTATAACATATCAAAAATTAATTTTAAAGTGAACCCTGGCCAACATGTCCTTTAAAGGGAGGGTAGGTAGAAATTTTGTTTGAACTGTCTTTATATATCAATGCATAATTAAAATGTAAGTAATCTGGAAAAGACATGATAAACATCGAGTGTCTGTAGTTCTGTCAGGACTGTAATAAACACAGCTCATTATTCCATCCGGGACTAAAGACGTGATTGGCTGGGGGGACTGTCACTCTCCCTCCCATGGATACCACCTCTGCAGATAAAGGAACAGTCCAAATGCGCGCGCCCGTTAGAAGAGGCATGCTAGTAATAATAATTATGGCATAGGAAGAACAGTTCAAATTCTCAGTACCTGCATATAGAGGCAGCGAAGTCAAACAATTTAAAAGAGGAAGATCGTATTTGAAAAGGCTACGAACAAAAAGTCTTTGGATAAATCAAGAAATACGAGAGTCAACTGACAACTGAGGGATCTCAAGGGGCTAAAACGTGAATTCTGCTGGACAGGTAATCTTGCTGTTTTCATTTTGATGGCATTTATTTTTTCATGAAGCATGTATCACTAGCACGTATACCTAATAGAGCTAGCTAACGTTACGTAGCATATACACTGGCTTAACGTTACTGTTTGGGAGCCAGGGTTGAGACGATAAACAATCAATAGGCATATATACAGCTGAAAGCTGTTTTGTTTAATTTCACCAAATCTAACTTTAGGTTAAAAAGTTTAGGGGATCTATTTTTATACCAAGCTTTACCCTCTGCCTAAACTTTCTTCCTATGTTCACCGTGAGCTCTACCTGCCCCGTTTTTTCACGTTTGGTTTGTTGTAATATGCTCTACATATGTTTATCTATGTCTTTATGTTGCATTTTGCATTTGTTGCATATGTTGTCTTCATGTAAACACGTCCTCCAGTGGAGCAGTCAGCATCACACGTTCATGTGTTTTGGGGGCGTGGCTTTGGAAGGAGCCGAGAAGTGGTGGGAGAGAGGGGGTGGAAGTTAATGGAATAATGAGCTATGTTTATTACAGTCTTGAGAGGACTACAGACACTCGATTTTTATAATTTCTTTTCCAGATTACTTACTTTTTAATTATGCATTGATATATAAAGACAGTTTAAACAAATTTGGAAAAAAAATATTTTTGGGGTATTTTTACCTACCCTGCCTTTACCGTGTCCTTAACGTCCACTCCATGGCAAAACTCAAAAAACTCCCACACAATCACATATTCCTCCATCGGGGCGGAAGTAACAATCTGTAGGGATGGCTGACGCAAAACTCACGTTCCGAAGCTTTACGAGATCCCGAAGTCCCCTGCTGCGTCCCAATTCGCCTATCTTTCTTGTGGAGACTCACCCTCCTCATGTTTTTGCAATTTGATTGTAATGATGCATTTAAAAGTTAATGGTTATAAACGTATTTTTACTAAAGAAGAACGGAACAGAACAGAACACGCGGCAGCCCAGGCATTCGCACAAGCGTGACTTTTCAACAGTATTACGACAACAGCTAACACTAAAGAACTGGTTAACAACCACAACATAAACCCCTTTATCTAAACTTTTATACACAACCGCCCGACTCGCTCGTCCTCCATGTTTGTAGTTTTTTTAACACCCTTCACTCGTGTTTGTAGTTCTAACCAAATCCTTATCCAACGCGCGATGGGTTGTGGGCAATATCAGCCGTTAGAGTGTGCATCGATCTGCACTTCGCATTCTGACCGGATATAGTAGACCATCCGGGTCTCTTTGGAACACTCATTTCAACACACTACGATTCGGGGAGTACTAATTCTATTTTCGAATACTATTTAGGACGGATAGCATGTGAATTGGGACACAGCACCGATGTTTCGAAACGCTGATACGAAGCGTGATTCAAAACACCCATGTCACGTGACTGCGGCTAAATGAAGCTTCAGAGTGTTTCACAAGTGTTTCGACAGTTGGCATGGTCCGCATGGTCGGGAACAGAACACACATCGCACATCTGTATAAAAGTGAAGTCAACGCATCTTGACTTCATGGGTTTTTGTGAGAGGATTTTTTCAAAGGCTGGAGAAATTATCTGTAAAAAAAGAAGTAGGCTGAGTCTTTCGACAGCAGAGAAATTAATATTTTAGAATAAAAATCTATAAAAAAAAGTGAGACATTGTGGCTTGATTTCTTTTATTAATGTTAATTTTTAATGACCAAAATAACATTATGCACAGGGAGGAGCGTAGAGGTTACAAGCTTCACATATTAGAAAATAAAAAATAAAAACAATTGAATGGCTCGTTGTCAAGGTTTCAGATCAACACCTGCCTGTGACCACCAGGTGTCACCGTTGAGACTGGTGTCGGATTGTTTCGAAGCCTCGATCTGCCCACCACTAACATATCTGCTGGATCCACGTTGGGTTCAGTCCTTCTATCACGGGTGGTTGAAGCAGACGAGGAAGTATCCATTTGCAGCATTTATTTTATTACACAAACTTGTCTTGTTTCATGTTTAGCTGCTCCCCATTATGTTTATTATTTTCCCCCAGTTGTTTCCAATTAGCCACGCCCTCTTGTTATCTTGTTTAGCTTGTCTACCCCTGTTTTTAAACCTGTGTGTCTGGTTCATTGTTAGTTCAGTCCTTAATGTTTGTTCGTTAGTTGTTCTGTTCCTGAGTCTGAACGTTAGAGTTTGTGTAATAAAAGAAATGCTGCAAATGGATCCTACTTCCTCGTCTGCTTCGACCACCCGTGACAGAGTCAGTGCTTGTAAAACACTATACGCTCTTAGAAAAAAAGGTTCAGTGGGTTATCTATTATTCCTGACTACATTTTTAAAGAACGCTTTATGACAAAAAGGTGAAAAAAAATATTTTTAAGCTAAAACCATTAAATGATCACATAGAGGAAACCCGTGAAATGTACGAATTTTAAAGAAAATAATCAGCCTTCAACCCATTGCAAATGAACTGATGTGCACATAAATTGACATTTTGTGGTTCAATATCTTAGATCAGTGTTTCAGTGAGCTTTAGCTTGTTTTTACACTCACTACTCTTGCCGTGCAATATGCATGCAAATGTCTTCGTCTGTCACAGGATTATTTGGATATGCAAAATATGGCAGTCAAATTATTGTTAGCCGAGTTCTTCTTTCTTCCTCTTCTGGTTAACTGGATGGAAGTCAAAAAAGTGAAATTTTCAGCCCAATCTACACATTTTCTGCTCGGCTATAAATCAGACAAAAGCATTCTGCTGAAATTTGACAGAAAGCTTTGCAGTAAAACTTCAATCATTAACTCTCAAATGATACTGGAGTATATTGTTTCCTCTGTCAATAAAAGATAAACTACAAACAAGATAAACTTCCAACAAAGTTCTCTTAACTCTCTTGAATTTTGAACAAACGGATTTTCAGCAACAGAATGTTTGTTCAGTTATGAGGTCTTAAAGGGATACTCCACTTTTTTTGGAAATAGGCTCATTTTACAACTCCCCCAGAGTTAAACAATTGAGTTTTACCGTTTTCGAATCCATTCAGATGATTTTCTGATATTTAGAAGAATATCCTGTAACCAGTCTCATTGACTTTCATAGTAGGAAAAAAATATACTATGGAAGTCAATGAGACCAGAAACTGTCAGGTTACATGATATTCTTCTAAATATCAGAAAATCGTCTGAATGGATTCAAAAACGGTAAAACTCAACAGTTTAACTCTGAGGGAGTTGTATAATGAGTATATTTCCAAAAAAAGTGGAGTATCCCTTTAACTGTTAATAAAAATGATCTTGTGTTAGCCTGAAAACATTATTTATACATTATTCACGTAAAAAAAATGTGATGTAACTTATTTTAGAATGTTGAAAGGACATTCAAAAGTAACATCCCATAAAAATTTCAAATTGATAAAATGGAATGTTTCCTTAACGTTCCAAAACCAAGAAAAAAAAAAGTTTTTAAAAAATTTGGAAAACTGGATAATTAGAATGTTCGGAAAATATCCATAAATAGAATTTTTATAACTTAATATGAGCATTAGCAAAACATTCTTAGAACATAATTCTGTTGGGAAGGACTGTGATGAAACGTTAGCTTTAAACAGTTCAAGAGATCATGTGACCACCACGTCAGAGTTCAAAGTAAGAAACAGTGCAGAGGGGGTGAATCGAAAAAAGTAGTGGGCTTGGAAGTCCCTGAGTGGGCGGCCATTTAACTTCCGTTACATCACCTATCGGTAAGAGAAGATGACTTTATTCACATTTACATACAGTGAATTGCTCATCCATGAATCTCACGGCAGATTACAACATTTTGGAAATAGGGAAACTGACACATTCTGAATGGCTACAGTGTTATGAGACAAAACAACACCTGGTTGTTCTTATTACTCACACAATGAGTTATTTTGTCGGTCACATTGGTGTGCATTCATCATTGTTCTAGATCTGCCCTGTAATAGAGAGTTAATGTGTGAATCTCTATGGTTTATCCAAACAAGTGCCTTTCAAATGAGAAACATGACAAGCAATTTATCATATAAGAATATAACAAGTGGGCTTTAGCAGAACTGAAACTGGAAGGAAGAACAGAAGATATTATTAGGAATAGGAAGTGCCTTTGTGTTTGTGGAAGGGTTGGTTTCTCAACCGTTGTGATGGTCTAATAATCAATGGAGGCTGGAAACTCCTTCCAACACTGAGGAACAGAGAGGATAAAGGGCCTGGGAAGCAACTTTGCACCTTGTTTTGATGAATCCACCAGGTGTTGTTGCTAATTCATTGATCGTAAAGGATGTCATGTCTCATTTAGAAGGTTGCGTCCTCCAGGGGTAGCATAGACAGCCACAGAGAAAGCCTCACTTAAGAGTCATCAAGAAATTACAATTTACGCTTCACAAGGAATGTTAGAAGAATGTTAATTATCCCCATATAAAATATATAGGATTATCTTTTAAGTGTGTTTTAGGATGAGGGTGGAGATGCAATGTAAACTAGATCTTCCTAAATTTTAAAATATGTTTAAACACCAGTAAAAGCACAACTGCAGCGGTCAACAAAGACAACACACACAAATACCAAACTAACACAGAACTAAATTACAAAAATGAAAGAGTAATAAAATAAAATATAAAAAGCTATGCAAAAATAAACACCAAAAATATATAATAATTAAATATAGACGTATTCATAATAAATTACACAAAGTATATTTAAAAAAACAAAAACAAGCAACAACAAACGCTGCATTAGTAAAAAAAAAAAGGTTTTAACAACAATATCAAGCTGAGCGGTGCCACCTTTAGAAACTATCCATTTAACACTGATATATTATTTATGGAAATACTGGACTGGTATAAAAAGTGGAGTTAAACAATGAGACTCATTAACAAAAATGACTTTACTAATCTGACTTCAGACTTTAACTTTAGCTGCTCTTAAATGAAATGTAATGAAACCATTAATGATAGTGATCAGATTGGGGGAATTGCTAGAATTCATGGCATTGACCTTCAGTATAACAATAAAAAACAGTTGGACATTCATGTCACAACGGTTGAATACACTACTGTGTGATCTGCTGCAACGATGTCCTGCAAGTAAACAGAACCAAAAATCAGACCAAGAAGATTAAAAAAGACGAGCCATACTGAAGAATACAAGTGACGGCCGCATATATACAGCTTTAACTCCCACACATGAGTGATAAAAACCATTATACCGGTAAGATGCATGTCAGTACATGCTCAGTCACACA